>NC_072737.1:24263843-24372338 GCF_026930045.1 Uloborus diversus | reverse complement strand
TAAAACTTTAAGACTCGCGAAATATTTAATCTTCATATTATATATTCAAATTTTGATTTTGTTAATAGCAAATTCCCTAAATATTCAAAACGCAAAATCACCGAAAGCTTTATTTTCGCGAAGAAAAAATATATAAGTATGTAGTCTTTATACTTCTTATAGTCATGTAGTGCATGCACCCTATTTTTTTCCTTTTAAATATTGCAGGTATTTTGATTGCTATTAAAATTCGTAATCACAAACTTTTCAGGCAATCTGTAAGGCATGTTGAATCTTTATGGTGCTTTAAATCTGCACAAGGCTTAGAGAGATTTTTTAAAATTCTTTTTTTTTTCGTTTCAAAAGCGTTCAGTTTCATTCTAAAACTAATTAATACATTATGTTCTGACTTTTATTATTTGTGTGTCTGAAGTTTTGTATTCAATTTTAAACTTTCATAAGACAGTGACAACGGCATTTAAAATGACAAAAACAAAATTTAGTTAATTTTTTCGTTAACAAAGTAACCGAACAAAATTAACTGAGCAATAAAAAACACCGTAATTTCAAAACCATTCGGTTTACATACTTTTTTTTTCAATATTCAAGTACGCATATTAAATCAAATTGTGGCTTTTTAAAGCGTCATCTATAGTATGTGAAGAATATGTATTAAAAAAAAATATTTTGATTCGTTCTATAAATAAATGGTTTTCCAAACGGAGTAGGTTTAACTAACTTACTGAGCAGAAGTAATAATACCAAATTACTTTCCAATTCTTAAAACATTCAAGTTATATTTCGTGAAGAACATTCCTAAGGGCCCTCTTCTTGAAAGACCTTGAAGACCCTTTTCCGGAAGGACCTTGTTAAGAGGAATAAATTGTTCTTCTTAAACGAGGAAGGAGATAATGGTCACTCAGCCCTTCCAGCAGTGTTGCATAGTTTTTTTTAAAGAGAATCCAGATGTTATGTCTGTTTTACCTGATGCTCTCTTCTTGAAGGACCTTGAAGACCCTTTTTTCGGAAAGACCTTGTTAAGGGTAAAAAATTCTTGAAAAGTATTGATCAAAGTGTATGTTTTCTATAGGGGATGTACTCCGTCCCTGCCGTAAACTAAAAATGAGACTATTTACCCATTACAGTAAGTCTGTCACACCGCATTTTCTGTGGTTTCGGCAATTACGTTGAAGTTCGCTGACAAGTTAGGATCAGTTATGTCGCTGTTTTGAGGAAAAATAAAAAACGAACTGGTGTTTTATTTTCAAGAATAATAATTTAAAAATGAGATTGAAGCAAAATTTGTCACCCTTAAAAAATTTGCCGCGCTAGGCAGTTGCCTACTCTGCCTATTGAGAAATTGGGCTCTGTGTTTAAACCAGTTAATATTCTGTGCAAGGGACGATAACGGTGTAGCTACCCCTTTAAAAATAACATCCATAATGCTGTGTTATCTAGTTCAACATATCTTTAAAAGGGATAATTTTGAAATTTCTATTTTTCAGTAATTGATACTTTATTAGTTCTTCTTAGAAATAATTATGCCGAATTAAAGTTGTAATCTAAGCTCCGACATAGGTCAACTTATCCGTTTTGAGTTTCCTCTTTAGTTACATATAAAAATGTAGACAAAATACATTACAAACATAAAGGTGCAGAGTTGTCAGAGCCAAAGTGTGTAAATTATAGGGTTTCGCCACTTAAAGTTTCAGTGGTAAGAGTAATTCTGCGGATTTTCTACAGGTATCTTCAAATCTAAGAAGAAAATTTGCAGAAATCTGCTTAGTTAATGCTAAATCCATAGCAATTTTATAAAAGCACCACATAAAATGTCTTGCATGTGTGTGTGTCTGTTCGTCTTTTGTGGTCGCTGTAGCGCAAAGTCTACTGAATGAGACCTAAAGAAATTCGGTACACATATGTCAATTGGGGTCCTTAGTTTTCGGCGCAAATTTCTCTAAGAGGGCCGAGCAACCAAACTTTTTTTCGTTAAACAGGACTGCTACACCCAGGAAGTAAGAACGGAAATAACAGAAAATTGGTCCATAATGGGAGCCTAAGGGGTACAGGTTCGGATTCAATTTTGGTGCCAATTTACCAAAGATGGGTTTAAATAATCGAACTTTTTTTTTTGGTTATTTCTAACTGCTATGATTTAAGAAAAAATAAACGGAGTCAAACGTAAAAGAGCTGATTCTATTTGGGACAAAAAAACTCCAAGGGGGAGGGGGAGCAGTCAAACTTTCTCATTGTGTTTGCTATGTTTCAAGAAGTAATGCAACGATTGAGATGTAATTTGGAATAAAAGTGAACATACACGAAAACAGGCGCTAATTTAATTTTGGTGCCAATCACTTCACGGGGGTGGGGTGGGGGGGGGAGGATTTTGTCAAATTTACTCGAGTTATACAGCTTAAATAAATTAAAAATGTGAAAGATAAATCACATTAAAATATCTTCACTTACGATTGTTTCGAGAAAACCTTTCCTTCTGTTTTACCGTTGGGAAATGGCCAGAGATTTCGTAATGGTTTAAAACAATTTTACCATCTTCTATTTGTTAACAAATGAAACGTTTGTAATTAATTCAAGCAAGGCTTTCAAGTTATCAATTTCCATCCTTTGATTATACATTTGCAAATAGCAGAATTTTGCAGTTAGCAATTATACGTTAGAACCAAGAATTCATATTCAAGATATAGGCAAAAGCTTCGTGATGCTATAATATGTTTTTTAATGGGGGTAGAGCCGGGACCGCCGCGAAAAGATTTGCGGCGGTCACAGTAGAGTGGGGTTAACCGATTTTCGCTTTTCATTATTTTGTTGCATGACCAAAGGCTAAAAGCGCTTTAAATTAAATATATATATGTCTTTTTGGTTAAAAAATTTTACAATTGAAAGTGGTGATTTGGAATGTTACAATCGATTTTTCCTCCTAGTACTCATCCAATCTTTTATTTCCACCATTGCAAGAATTCCGAAATTCTTATATCGAGTACTGTTCGCCAATAAAATTTGTCAATCCTTCAATTCTCCGGCTAAGCCAATATCGAGGCATTTTAGCGTTAAAAGAATGGAGGAAAAAGAAACGTTACATAAAACGAATGGAACAACAATATAAGAAACCAAGTAAGGCTAAAAATAAAAGCAACAATACAAAAAAGAAGAGAGAAAGAAAAGTGTTCAAGTACTATAGTTGAAATTTTTTTTAAACTGAAACTTGGAATCGTGAGACAGTTTAATGGTTTTTTTTTAACTCTTCAATTTTTTGTGTTTTACTGCAATTAACTTAATATATTCAAAAAGTATTTTAAAAATGTAAATACTTTCAGAACGACTCATTTTTCACCCCATCATTCTCTTTTAATTGAATTATATAGAATTCTGATTGTGTAGAAATATCTATGTTATAAATTAATCGATATTAATTTATTTATGCACAAACACTAAGATGCTTCTTACATTAAATTTTTAAAATCATTTAAACCATTTTTAGTCTATTCATGTATAGTCATTGAAATCTCTTATCTCTGTGTAAACTCTATAATTGAAAGTAAATAACAGAAAAAAAAGCAGCGATTAGCATACTTAATGGATTCTTTTCATTTCAATAGCTTGGAGGAATTATTTAATACTAGAATTTTTACAATATTTTTTAAAATGTAATTTTGTGCTTTACGTTGTTTAACTAAGATTATTTGGTTTTTTAAATGTTTCAATTAGGAATTATGGAAGACAAATTTTATTACGTTGAGTTAGTGGGGAAAAAAAAATTCGAACTTGGGTATACAAAAACGTTATGCAAAGTTTGATAACTTGTGTTTCGACGGACTACAAAAAGTATTTGAACACAGTGACTTTTATTCGTAAATAAAAAATACATTTATGCATAGGTTGATATCGCTTAGAACTAAATCTATGTTGTAGGAGTTAAAACATATTAGAAAATCATTACTACAGAGGGTTCCGCCCTTTTCTCGCTTCGCTCGTCAATCGTCACAAAGTAAAATCGTAGTGAATTTTTCACATTTTCCTGAAGTGACCAGTCATAATTTGTCGCAGTGAAAGTCACATGAAACATGCTACGAATATGTCACCGCATGGTTTCTATGTGAGACGGTCCAATTCTGTAATTTTGTGGCTGTGACCATTGTAACTTGATATAATTTAAACTCAAGTAGTCAAGTTTCATGATAACTATTGAGTAATTCACAAATGCATTCAAGTTAATTCTTTATTAGTTGACACGACATTTATCGTAGCTTCATGCACTACTACAACTTATCTATATAACCGGCAAATTTTAGAAATTCAATGAATGATCAAGATTCGCATTAGGTGCGGTTACAGTATATAAACTAGTTCACGTGTGCAGATCTAATTTACATAAATAATTCTAACACACTGGGCCCGGCTGAACAAAATGTTCAGAACACCAAGAACCCAATAACTTTCATATTAGAGCTTCAAGATGTTCAAAAATCAAATTCAAATATTATTTTTAAACAATTTCAATTTTCCTTTTTTTTTTCTTCAAAGAATTACTTACCAAACTTCTCAGAAATATCTCAAAATACCTTCAAAAAATAACTTTAAATGAAGAAATTTTTACATTTAAAATTTTTCAAATTTTATCAGAATTTATCAAGCAATTCAAGTTAACGAAATTGAAAAAGTTCAAAATTTAGTTTAAACAACAATATTAGTAAACATTTTTTTTATAGCATAAACTTGTTAGTAAGAATATCAAATATTAGTAAACTTTTAACTTTATACAACAATTAAAAATAAATGTTCACAATAATTTACAATTTTAAATACATGTAACAACTCATTCACATTCTAACTTAACCAGCAACTGAACTGGCCTTTTTAATATGCCTCTTTCCGTTTTAATTTCGCAACTGCGAATTAATCCATCTCTTCCAGTAAAAGTCTTAACAACCTTTCCTAATCTCCACATGTTACGCGGTAAAAGTTCTCTTATTACAACAATATCATTCACGTTTAGTTCTGTTTTAGTTTTGTGGTTTTTCGCATCGTTTACCGATTTTAATTGCAACAAATAGTCTTTGTAGAACAACTTCCAAAATCTATTTAAAAGTCTTTCACGATATTGATACATTTTACACATAATCTTCCTATTACTAGTAGGCACAAAGTCTGTATATTTCACTGGAGGTAAATTTAATGGTTTATTTCCTAAAAGAAAATGAGCAGGTGATAATACCTGGTATTCATGTTGATCATCCTCAATGTACGTCAGAGGTCTGTGGTTTATCACAGATTCTATTTCAATCAAAACAGTTTCCAACTCGTCGGCATGCAGTGAGGAGCAACCAAGTGATTTTCTTAGTATAGTCTTGACTGATCGTACAAGTCTCTCATAGAAGCCACCCCACCATGCTCCTTTTTCTACGATGTATCTCCACTGTATACCTTTTGCGGCATAAAAGTTCTTTACGTCAGGATGACTTAATACTTGCCACATCTTTTTAAGTTCTGCATCAGCTGCCTTGAATGTTCTTGCATTATCAGAATAGATAACAGAGCATAATCATTTTCTTGACACGAATCTACGGAAAGCTTGCAAGAAAGATTCCGTAGTCAAGTTTTTAGTTAATTCCAGATGAATACCTCTAGTCACCGCACAGGTAATCAGAAGAATATAATACTTCGTATCTTCGTTTTTAACAAACAGAGGTCCAGCATAGTCCACGCCGATTACATCGAACGGATTTGATTTTTCGATTCTGGCAGATGGCAAAGGGGCTATGTCTTGCTGCATTGGTCTGGAATTAAACCGCTGGCAGATGATACGTTTTCTTGTAATACGTTTCACATTCTGCCGTCCTCTAACTATCCAATATTTTTCCCGAAGGTACCCAAGAGTACCTGCAATTCCCGAATGGAAAACTTTTTCATGTGCATCTCGCACCAAGATTTCAGTAAAATGAGTTTTTGATGGAATAATAATTGGATGTTTTTCGTAAAAACTCAAAGTCGATTTTTGTAGTCGGCCTCCTACTAACAATGTCCCGTCTTCACTGAGGAATGGATTCAATTCACGAATTTTAGAATTTCTACTAATTTGATGTTCTTGTTTTAAACAAGTAATTTCGTCACTAAAATGCTCATGTTGAATTTCCTTTATCAAACTTAACTCTGCAGCGAAAAGTTCTTCAGCTCTTAAGGGACCTTTTTTCTTGTCAGCTTTACACCTTACATTATAAATAAATCTTTGTATCCATGCGGTCACCCTAACAGCTCGACTTAGTTTACTATACTTTTCAAGATTCAGAAGACTGTCAGAATTCACCGTAACAGAAGGTAGAACTGTATTTTCAGCAACACATTTCTTCTTTTTTAGCTTTACATCAGAAAGCCCAGATGTCAATGGCATTTTCTTGGGCCAATTGTTTTTTGATTCGGACAACCAATCTGGTCCGGATTTCCATAATTTTGATGACAATAAATGTTCAGCAGAACACCCACGTGACAATATATCACTCGGATTGTCGGATCCACTGCAATGTCCCCATGCATTAAATTTTGTTAAAGATTGTATTTCGGATACTCTATTCTTGACAAATAATTTCCATCGCTCAGGGGCACTTCGAATCCAATGTATTACGATCTGACTATCAGTCCACAAGTAAATGTTTTCTTCTTGAATGGAAAACAAATCTTTTAGATACTTTGCGAGTTTTGATGTCGTTAATGCAGTTAACAATTCTAGTCTTGGTAGTGTGAGTTTTTGTTTAATTGGCGCAATTTTAGATTTTGCCATAACAAATGCTACAGTACAGTCCTCAACCGATCTTAAATACGCTACTGAACCGTAAGCTTTTATTGATGCATCACCAAATATATGCAATTCTTTATTCTTATTACGATTTAGTTCGCAAGGAAAATATTCGCGGCAAATTTCGAATTTCTTTAGAGTTTCTATTTCATCGCACCACTCGGACCACATTTGTTTGCATTTAATTGGAACTTCATCGTCAAGTTCTAAACCCAACTGCCAAAGATTTTGCATTATTAATTTCGCTCTCAATACAAAAGGTGAAATAAATCCTACCGGATCAAAAATAGTAGCGGTTACTTTTAATATGTTTCTTTTTGTGATTATTCTACATTTATTTAGTGTTTCAGACAACTTATCTATATTTAAAAACAATACATCTTTACTATTACACCAGTTAAGTCCTAGTACCTTTAAAGTATCATTGTGCTCTTTTTGTACCTCAACAATTCCATTCTTATCCCAGATTTTTTCAAGCTCTTCTGAATTTGTACTAAATTGACGCAAATTCATTCCCGCGGAATCTGAACCGTAAAAAATGTCATCTACATAAATAAAATTATTTAACATCTTAAAAATCTCTGGATTTTCCACTGACAATTTCTTTATGTGATGTTTTATAGTACATGCGAGAATAAAACTGCTACAAGCAACTCCAAACGGAGCACGAGTCATACGGTAATGTTTTATATTTAATTCATTGTCAAAATACAAAAATCGCAATGCGTCCCTATCAGTTTCTACAATCCCAATTTGATGAAAGGCCTTTTCGATATCTGCCGAAAATGCATATTTAAACTGCCTGAAACACAATATCAAATCTAAAATTGAAGGGTTTAAATTTGGGCCAGGTATCAAACATTGGTTTAAAGATACCTCATCATTAACTTTTGATGACGCATCATACACTATACGGACTTTAGTTTTTGACGCATTTTTTCTTACGACCGGAGAATGCGGCATGTAGTACATTGTATTACCATCGTGACTTTCAACGCCACATTCTTCAATTATTTTGTTCCTTAACTGATCATTTATGATACTATCATAGTTTTCCCTAAGCCACTCATCATTAATTAATTTGTTAGATAAATGCATAAGACGCAGTTTAGCATTTTCGAAGTTACTAGCCAAATGTTCATGATTTGACTTCCATAACAAACCAGCTTCATATCTCCCATTTTTGAAATTCAATTCACTTTCAAACTTTTTTATGACCAATTCATCGTTTTTAGCATCTTTTTCCTCCAAACCCATATGATCTAAAGCCCAAAATTTTCTCAAACTATCATTAATTGAGCTATGATCCTCGCTTTCACATTGCGTAGCACCAATTGTAAACATAGAAGCACTAGATTGATTTTCCCCGAAAGCTCCAACTAACGACCATCCAAACAATGAAGAAACTGCAAATAACCTTTTACTAATTCGTTTCTTTTGCCCTGTTTGTACTTCCCAACACGAATCAGAACCCAGCAATAATTCTATTTCAGAGGACTCGCCATTATCGGCCAATTGTAAATTTTCCGTTTTCAACATTTCTAAAATACTTCTCGAGGGTACTTTTATAAGCGCTCCAGAAATTGTATCTGTTACAAGGGCTTCAATTGTTATACAACTATTAGATTCATGCATACTTTTTAGTTTAACTTCGACAACATCATATTCTTTCAATTTACCCTTAATGTATCCAAAAGAATATATGTACAGTTTTTCCCTTCTTATACATTTTAATTTTAATTCCTTTGCTAATTCTGATTTAATGAACGTTTTTTGTGATTCTGAATCAAGCAAAATGCGCGTGATTCGACTTAACAAGCTATTTTTATCTGAAACATGAACAGTACAAGTTTGCAGATATATACCTTTATCAGCAGTTTCAGAAATTGTCTTTGAATTCAGCGACAACGATGCAATCGCATTTTCTTTATCTTCAGAATCTGAAACAATTTTCCTACAGAACAATTTATTGTGATTTACACTGTTACAAACTTTGCAAGGTGGAATTTTTACCCTACATTAAAAACGAAACGTACCCTTTTCTAAAACATTTATAACAACGCTCTTGATTCTTTAGAATCATCCTTTTTTGTTCATTTGTTTTCTCACATTTTCTAACATCATGAGTATTTTCATTACAATAATAGCAGTATGAATTAGTCATTGTGGTTAGCGCCGAAGTTGTGGGAACACTTCTAGAGTAATTATTTTTATTCTCCGCAAACTCACTATTTGATTTCCTTTTCTTTGAATTTATAATTACATTCGAGGCTTCCAAACTTTCTACCTCTAATCTAATGAAATCCAAAAGCTCCGTGACGTTATACTGTTTTTTCGAATTACGTTTTCTATTAAATTCTAAATTCATATCATCAGGCAACAATTTTAAAATAATTGGTCCTAATAGACTCCCATGGGGGGGGGGGGGGGGGCGATTCTGAAACAATCCCCAATGAGTTCAGACTTCTTATGCTTATTTCACAAGAATCGTAAAGTGTTCTTAAAGCTTTTACATTAGACGAATACTTTACAGGATCTAAATTAAGAAGATTATTCATGTGGGAAGAAATAACTCAATCTACGCGTCCAAACCTTTCTTTAATCAAACCTATACAAGCGTCATAATTCTCATCTGAAAGTGAGAACCCAGATACTGCATTTAACGCAGCTCCTCCTAATAACGATTTCAAATAAGTAAATTTTTCAATCTTTGATAATTCAGAATTATTCCCGATAGCATTTTCAAACGAATTAAAAAATTCCAAAAAATGGCTTGGATCTCCGTAATATTTAGAAATTGAAATCTTAGGCAAACGAATGTTATTTTTTACCTCATTTTTGCATGAAACAATGTGGTCACCAGTGGATTGATTTTGATTTTGTACAGCATTTGAAATAGAATCTAATTTCTTTTTAGTTCTAAATTGACAAACTAATTTTTTCCTCATACTCTAACACGGAACTATATTCCTTTTCTATTTCAGTTTCCTCCCCGACAAAACAATTAAATATCTGCTCATTAAGAATTTTTAACTCTGATTCTTTAGCATTAAGCAAAAATAAATTTTCCTCAATTGCATTTCTATCAAAAGTTTCACTTTGCAGACCTGATTCTATACAATTTACAAGTTTAGTTACTGCAATCCGAATTGTTTTTCTAGCAGCTTTAAATTTATTAAGTTCAGCAGCTGTCTTTACTATATTACCTTCTACTGACATTTTTAATCGCTTACCTTTATGAAAATCTCACACACACCAGTACTATCCAGACGATAGAAAATTCTGTAGGTGTAATTTTATCGAAACGGACGAAAACTGCCATGATGTACAAATCTATTCATTCCGTTGTCAAATTCAACTTAATGCGATATTTCAATCTTCATTCGATACTTCAAGACAGCGTTTTTCAACAATACGCTTGCTTCCAAATTACAACTTCTACTGTTCTGAACTTCATTTATTCCATTCGCATTCGTGCCCCACGTTGGGCGCCAAAAAATGATATAATTTAAATTCAAGTAGTCAAGTTTCATGATAACTATTGAGTAATTCACAAATGCATTCAAGTTAATTCTTTATTAGTTGACACGACATTTATCGTAGCTTCATGCACTACTACAACTTATCTATATAACCGGCAAATTTTAGAAATTCAATGAATGATCAAGATTCGCATTAGGTGCGGTTACAGTATATAAACTAGTTCACGTGTGCAGATCTAATTTACATAAATAATTCTAACATAACTCTCAGTAGGGCCGAGACCGCCATTTCAGTTAGGCATTAGATTTGTGTCTGGAGGGTCCTGGTTTCAATGCCAGTCAAGATTCTGCGTATTCGGCAAAGGGTGACTCCGGCATGTTACATATATGACGTAGTCATAAAGTCATCCAAGTTCCATTCCAATTCAATACCCCTGGGCATGCGGGATCAAAGGTTGCTCGGTTCCTGGTCTGGATCAAAAAACAGAGCTGTCTTCAGGAATCCATCCAACCGGTTAAACACAGTATAGTGCTAGGTAAGGGGCACCTTCGTAGATTAGTGTAGTGCGACTTTCAGTGACTTTCCCTGTAACTTTGTCATGACATGTGCTAACGGAGAAATAACGCGTGTTTCCTCTAGTTGTGTTACAAGTGGTAAAAGGCAGCAAAGATGGAATGCCACGAAGAATAGCAGCTCTCATTTGCTATGTTTAAACTCATGCACTTTCACTTTCATCTTCAATGTGAGGAAACGGTTATAAAAGCATGCGCGCTGTATCATATGTCATGAAGATAAGGAAATCAACAATTTCCTAAAACGCAATACATGCCTTTCTTTTATCTCCCTTATCGTCATGTTGAAGATGAAAGGGAAAAAGCATGAAGATATTGAAACAGCCTTTTCAGTAAAAGAACGTCACATAAACATCTATTTTTTTTTCAAACAAGAAAGTATTTTTATCAATGTTTTCAGCATTAGACAATGGTTAAAATATATTATATGTGTTCAATTTTATGCATTATGTACTTAAAACTAATAATTTAATGATTAAATGCAACTTATGCTCCGGGTCAGAGAAAAATTGTCAAGTCTCAAAAACCGGGAAAACATTTTAGGCGACGGACAAAAGATTTGTTGGAAAATTCAGTGTAATATGGTTTCTAAAAGTTTTCTGTTCTGAAAAACTAGGCGCCAAGGTATTTTTTTAGTCGCCTGGCTCTATTGAATCCTGCTTATGTGTATGCTTACGTGTTATTATTGTGTATTTTTTGCGACGGGTTTGATAACACATGGGAACAGTCGTTTTGGTGCACGGATATTTGAAGTTGATTTCGTATGAATTTGGTACCCTGAGTTCAAATATGACTTCAGGTTTTGCACAGGGGCTCAAATTTCTAAGATATAACATTGAAATATATGTGACATGTGTTATCCATAGATCAAATAATAAACGAGGTATGGAATTTTTATTCCTATTGTATTATACAAATAAATCAGAGCTCAATTACCAAATAAACCAATTAGGCTGTTTTCCATGGGTCCTCGATTTTTAAGGGACCCAAAACCACTAAAATTGTAGTAGTGTATTACTTTTAAAAAATAAAAAAAATTAAGGCACCCTCCTTTATTTATTTACATCTTTAAGGTGTATAAGTGTGAGATGCTGTGTCTCCCAAACAGAAAGTATTTTGAGTGAGTGGTGACTTCAACACCGCTGAAACCACCACCCCTGGTTCTGCATTAATGCTTACGTTTATAAGGTGTAACTGCAGAAGACCCCCGAAAACTGTTTGTTTAGTGTCACCCGCTATATTAATCGGGCCCTGAAAATATTATGTACAAAGATCCAACTCGTCACACATCACGCGAAGTGCATATATGCAAAGCAAGAACTTACAAGTTGACCTTAATTCGTTGAAGCGTTGTTACTAAACTTGCCATATATTTACTCTATGTAGTGAATTTTCCTGCAGACTGACAATAGGGTAAATATTCTGGGAGCAATCCTTGTTTCAGAAGCCTATACTTTCTTTAGAAGTGCGTAAAATGGAGTTAGAACTGCATATTTTCGTGAAACAGTCGGACTTACCTAAAAAAGTAGAGCTTCTAGAGAAAACCTAATTAACACGCGTTTATTAGCTTCACCTGTATGTATGTATGTATGTATCTTGTAACGGAGTCTTGCAGCTCAAATTTCGCCCACTTCCTGCGATCGGATTCTTTTAAAATTTGGCACGCGACCTCAGACCCGATGACAATGCAATATTCTGTAATCAAATTAATCAATTAACTCTTTTAATTGTTAGTTTCCTCCAATTTTAATCAATATTTTGGCATAAATCCAACAATGTGAAAAAGGAAAAATTTTAAAAAATACATTAAAAAATACTCGCAAAAATTATTTAAAAATATCTACAAAAACCTTTAATTTTTCTGCATCAGACAAAATTTGTTCCAATGTTCCAAGGTAATTAGAACATGAAATATAATTGTTTTTAACTAATTTCATGCCAAAATTTAGGTGAACCTTCAATTGGAAATTCATTGCTGATCAGACCATTGTTAGATAAAACTTTTATTCAAATGTATCTCAAATTTTCAAAGTAATATAAATATGATTTCCGCAAACATACATCGATGACTCACAGTAGCTTCCCATCGGGGTGCCCTTGTCTTAACTTTAAGATATTACCTCGCACTCGTTTTATAAATAATTTCGTCAATTAAGTACAAATCTAATTCAAATTTTCGTATACCGCACAAAAAAAAAAAAAAAAAAAAATGCCTGATAATTCTCCAACATAAGACTAAAAAACAGAAAAATAAAATAATAGTTTAAAAAAACTAAGAAAAAACGCTTTCGTAGCAAAATGAACTAAAAAGTGAAAAATAATCTTTGGATGATAGTAGTTGACCAATCAACTTAATTTTAATGTAATACAAAAAAGTGTTGGGGGCTTCTAGTCAGTTGTCTTGAATTCCTTCCATTTGTTGTCCAAGCAAAAACGTAAATAGACAGCACCCCACGCTTTTTTGTATTACACTAAAATTAAGTGATTGGTCAACTACTATCATCCAAAGATTATTTTTCACTTTTTAGTTCATTTTGCTACGAAAGCGTGTTTTCTTAGTTTTTTAAACTATTGTTTTTTTATGTTTCGATTCAGAGCCCCAAACTTATCAAAAATCCGTTCTCAAACTCTGGGCACCAAATAAAAAACTTTTTTTTTGTTTCCCTGTGTAATGTAGCACTTCACTGTAGTGATGATATGTAACTATTCATTAGTCAAGTTTTTGTCTAAAGGGCTTAAAACGTCAACTAACGCTGCATAGATTTGAATGCGTGATGAGGGTAATAGATATGAAAGGCACTCAGCATTTAAACCGTTTTGCATCATAATCGAAACGATTGCTGCATCATTCACTTTGGTGCATGCATTAAAGATCAAAGGCATTTCTAGTGCATTAATATCAGGAGTTCAGTAAATTGACAATGCGAGGCAATTCACGTTGTCAAAAATTACTTTGCGACAACGTACAAATCACTTCATTCATTTAACTTAGTTACTACACTATTAAGTCATTTTTATGTCAACTTCACGTCTGTCAGACGATTTATTTTTCGCATCTAAATATATTGAAAAACTTTTATTACAGAACAAAATTTCAATTGTTAAATAATGTATTGTTCAATTGTTCGTTTCTTCTAAATTCTAAAAGTGGTTATGAATTTCAGTTAATATTGAAATTAAGTATAATTGCAGTAAGTTCTTTTGATAACATTTTCAGAAATTTGTTTTATTGCAGTATTTGTGTTTCATCTTTAAATGAAGATTTTGAATTGTAGTTTCAAGTAATTATAAACTACATACAGTATAAGTTAAATGAGAGTACCATTGCGCTGAAAAGTAAAATAAGAAATAACAACGTAAAAAATTACTGCAGACACGCGTGTCGGCATTTCAACGAACGCCTTTTTCAATGCAACGTATCTGCAGTAATCTGCAATTTGTGCTTTTTAACGTTGTTATTTCTTACTTTACACACAGTATGATCAAGTGAATATTCAAGCATAATCTAGGAGATTTTTTATAGGATGGATAGTCTGTTAATACTACATGTATAACGATACAGATGTTTGGAGATGTTAATAAAGAAATCAGTGCGAATGCAAGTATTAAGTTCATAATAAAAGCAAAACAGAATATTTTTTATAGAAATGTGAATTGTTTTTGCGACTAACTTGTTGCATTTCAATAGAACGTTATAAAATCAATATCTTTTATAGACACTTACCTTACGTAACAGAATATTAGTTCCTTACCCAGGGATGTGAAAAGGGGGTGTGTGTGTGGGGGAGGGATGGGACACCTGTTGATCCGGGCCCAAGCTTAAAAGGGGGCCCGAGATTTTAAGATGAAGAGTGAAATATATGTAGGGGTAAACAATATGGAAGAGGGCCAGTAAAAGCCATTCCTGACGGGCGTCAAAATTTCTGTGAATGCCCATGTCCTTAATTGCAAAGGATTTCTAAGTTTTGCTAAGGAGAAATGAAAAACCTTATATTTTCACGCATGACTATATCTGTTTACTCGGTATCTGCGCAAGAACAGACGAAAACAAAGAGTTTAAATTCAAGTGTGCACAGTTGTGTGTTTATAGAATAAGCAATTAAAGGTCTGAAAATACGTAAAGCTATTTATTTGGAAGAAAGAGCAGGTAAGATATTTTAAAACTAATTTTTGAATAACAACTTCCAGAAAAAAGGTTAACCTGAAAACGTTTAAAGTATTTGAAAATGACAGTAAACGTCCATCATGTTATTCATGATTATTGACAGTGAAAATAATGCACAAAAAAGTATCAAGATACAGTCTGACCACTAGAACATTGAAAGGCAAACGTCTGGTTTATAGGTGGAAATGGCACCGTCTATTAGTTTACAAGGGTAGTAGTTTGTTCGTTACAGATGTGCGCTTTTGCCTCTTAATTCCTTAGTCGCAGTTTTTTAAAAATGACAATTTGTTTACGGCAATGTTTTTTTTGAGTCTAAACTATATTCGATCTATATTCTTCTGCAAAAATTCATTGATTTTTTTTTTTTTTTTTTTGCAACATAATTTTGATCTAACCATTTTGCTTTCGTATTTCTGGAAGAAATGAAAGCATTTTATTTTCTTTTTGTTGCTTTCCATAGAAACTCCTTTTGATTCATCTCCGTTCATTTTAGAGAATACAGTAAATTAATAAGACCCTAGTGACATTATAAAAAGCGTGCACCACAATTCCACCGCTGTTTCTTTTCTCTCCAGCTAGATTCATCGTCTTAACTTGTCCAATTGCTGAACTCCATATTTTTCGTGGTCAGGCTGTAATTATTTCACAATAAAACCATTCATATTTTTAAAATATGAATGTAGAGATATAAAGGAAAAAAAACACTTCGGTGTTAATAAAAACATCAACAAACAAACGATGTCACCTTTCGGGGGGTGGAGAGGGGGAGAAATAGGGTTTATAAAATTGTGACAGTTTGAGACAAGGAGGGAGGAGGTAACATGAACGGACATCAAACATTCTTTTATAGCAGTATGCTCACGAAAAACACTGCGACATGTTGCAAGAGATGGGTGAAAGGGGAAGTGTGATACTTCCTAGGAGGTGACTAGAGGAAGGAGGGGGACAAATTTCTTGAAAAAAGTGCGACAGCATTTTTGGATAACTTGTTTGGCACTTTTTCCAAAATTGAACATGCAGAAAATATTCAATGAAAAGATTTTTTCAAAACACGTAATAAAAATCAAGGTTTTAATTTTTATTCCATGTTTTGTCATTTTCCACTTAAAATATTTTGTCCTATATAATAAATGAAAAAAATGGTTAATAGCAGTAAAAGCACGAATACTTGAGGTATAAAACAAACATTACCTGTTCAAAACTACTTCGCTTTTACGTTACTATAAATGAGATTACCCATAATCCTCCTTAACCAGAACTGAAATCATTTATTTCCAAGCACTCCTTGTAATTGGACAGATTACTGCTCCCAGGAGTACACAAAGGCTCATCTATTTCGAAAAAGATTACTCAGAATTAGCTGAGGAAGATCTAAAAACAGGGTTAATTTCTCGGCTAAGAGTTCTAGTTTTTATATCGTTGAATGGTTTCGTCATTGTACTTTCAGAAGTAAAATCTAACAGTTAAAGAAACAGTAAAAGAACTCTACATAGCTTAGTAGGTATAAAGAACGACGTTCTTTACTTAACTACAGTACAATAGTATGATTTCAATTCTGAAAAAGTAAATAAATTTATATTTTGTTCTTGACAAATTAAGCTTTTTGCAAATAAGTATTGTAGCTAGAAATTGAAACGTTGTCTAATTTTTTCCTAAAGCCATCTTTTTTTTAGGGGCTGTTCACAAATGATGCCAAGCTTTGACGGGGGAGATGGCGTTCGTGAAGTTGTGGCAGTTTGTTGAGGGGGGGGGGGGTAGCAAGAAGGGTAACATCACACATATTTTAAAAAATAAGAGTATTTATGAAAAGTTGCACATGGCAAAGGTAGGAGGGAGGGGGGAAGTGCGGCATTTTGTGACTAAGGGGGGATTGGGTCACAAATGTTGAAAAACGTGTGACATCTTTTATGAGCAACTCTTAATGGAATTTTATGTTGTGCTGTCGAATGGAATGACTTTGTGACAGCATGGGGTTAGATTGTGTCAAATTATATATATACCAATACTAACACCTAGAGGTTAAATTAAGTTACGAAAAATAAAGCAGATTTCCGCACATTCCAAACCTTCCATTTCTTATAAAAACGACATCCTACCTCTCAAAGCTAGGCCATAATCTAACCCCTACTGTCGTAAAGTCACCTCGATGGTATATAGTCGACTCCTTGCTTCTAAAAGTTACGATTTTGCATAAATTTCTGATTGTCATTTCAGATTTTTTATTCGCACTAAACGTTTTACATAAAACGCTAATAACTCGGATTAATTTATTGACTGTACAAAAATCAATCATCAAAAAATAATTAAATAGTAAATAAATAAATAAATAAGTTATGTGAGAAAATGATTTAAAAAAAAAGTAAATAAAAACGAACAAACAAAAAAGAAATATAAATAATGTGAAATAACATTTTCATCTCAATGTTATCAAAGATAGCTTACAACTGCGTATTTTAGACTTCAAGTCTTGAATATTTCCAGAACAACAACTCCTTATTCACTTAACATAATCGATAGTCCCGTTCTTCAACATTGAAAAACTGTCAGAGCAAAGTCCCTCAAGGGAAGGGCGGTCGCCCCACTCTTATATCCGTCCTTGACTGAAAGGCAAAAAAACTTGAATCTAATAGGGGAAAATGGGGCAAAGTGACTGAGCTTTTTCAAAATGAACAAATTGGAAATTTGTTTTGAAAATTACAGATCAGAAAGAAAGAACATTGTATTTTATAATAAAACTTTTTTTGAAACATTATATTTATTTTTGGTAGTAATTTAGAGCATTAAAAAAAAGGGGGGGGGGGAATTTTCACTTTTTTTTTCATGGGGCAAAGTGAAAAAAGAAATATATTTCTGGTGGAAATATTGTCTACTTGATTGTAAAAAGTATTTTTGATCAAATAAATTTGTAAATAAAATTTTGAAAGAATGAATGAAAGGAAAATAGACAAATAAACGAATAATTTAATTAGTTAATTAATTAATGTATGATGAAAAATAAATGAGTGAGTGTATGAAAAAGAAAATAAGTGAATGAAGGAATAAATAAGTGAATTACTAAATGAAAGAACGGAAATGAATTAATTAACAAATGAGAATACGTATATGTTTCAGTAAATGATTAAGTCAGTAAACAAAGTAAGCTATTTCACTTTGCCCCATCCACTTAGTAGCGCATGGACTCGACTACTTCAGCAAAATATTTAAAACAAAAAGAAGTTTAATATTAATGAAATAAATATTGCACTGCATATTAGGAGGTCTCAATTGATACTGAAAATCTTAATAACAAGAACTTTATAATTTTATAATAAGCATAATAATTTTTTGACGTATAAATATTACAAAAAATATCAATTTTTGAAAATTTCCTACATAATCATACGCTTTAATCTTTAGCGGTATTTTTTTCATGACTGGAATAGACTACATTTGCAATTACATCGTTAAAATATTACCAGATAGGTTTTACACCTCTTCACTTTGCTATATATTTGCCCCTTACTACTTATGCAATAGGCGCACGGTTTTAACAAACATTGTAACTTATGAATTTATCTGTCATCGTTACTTCAATTACGTAAATTTTCAATTGCGATTCCACAATTCAAGACAAAGCAACAAATTGAAAAGACTGAACTCCATTACGCAACTCATCTGAGAAACTCATAAATGGAGAACCTCAAGCGCATAAAGCAAATGATTAATACACCCACACTCAGCTTTTGCGGTCATGTTAACGAAATTTCCACTTCCCCATGGGAGAAATCATATTTTAAATCATTGCTGACAAATGGGAGAACCTGGCTTTCTCACATAGCGAACAGGTGAGAATTATTACTCGTAAACTCTTCCTCGAACCTCGTAAATTAATATTTTAGCCCGCAACCCGCTCGTAAAATTACGCATTTACGTCAATGTTCACTTACTAAGATCTTCTGTTTGGAGGAGGCGATTTGGTGGAAGGTAGTGTTAATATTTCTACTCCTAAAAGAGTAGATTTAGTAATATTTCATTTTACGGTATTTTATGTTGTTTTAATGAAAAACACGTAAAGGATGAAAACAAGTATAAGATGAGAAAAACCTTTTATGAAAGCTTTTAAATTAAACACTTGAGAAAGGAAGAACTAATAAAGATCTACTAGAATCACTAAAGCGACAAGACGACGAATTTCATCTTTGTTTCTCACAAGTACTCCTTAAAATCTTTTATTCATAATATAAATTTTTTAAAATTTATTCTTTATGCAGAAGCTAAACTACTTTACACATATAGAGGACTGCATACAGAGCGCTTTGCCTCCAGACACACAAGGAAAAGATTACACCACAAGAGAGGGGAATACACCCAGAGCATGGGCGGGAATCAAACCCATAACGTCTTGGAAGCCGAAGCTTCTACATAGAGCCACAATTCTTAAAACTTGAATAAGTCACCTTGCGACAAGTTAAGACATTAGCAAAAGAAGTAATACGTTTCAATTTTACATGAGCATGGTAGATGTCTCAGTGGACTGGTCATATCCTTCATAAGTGGGGTAGTCTTGGTTTTGCCTCTTTCAACCTCCGTTATCCAGACTTCAGCTCTATTTGTTGTTCTAGAGCTGAAATTCGTCTCCCTGCGGTGATTTATGAAATTAGCTAAAGCAGATAAAACAATTCAATTTTGCGTGGAGCTGATTGGACATGTCATGTCCTTCGTACGTGGTTTTAACTCTTTAAGAGCCATTAGCCAGAAATAGCAGCGTCTCTTACAGTTTATTTGCATCATTAATAGTTTATTTGAATTGCGAATATAGATTATTATTAGGGCAAATATCTTTATTAATCTGACATATTACTTCTCTAATCTGTTTTTCTCTCGCTACACGAGATCTTCTTTATTCCTTTATCGAATTCCGTGCTTTACCACTCATTTTAAGCACTCTTTTGCGAGTTTCTAGGTCGAGCTGCTACTATTTAATTAACGACCCTCTTACATTGATTAGCGTACGTAATGTATTTTAAATAAATTAGTTCATAATGTTGACTCTTGATTTTGGTGGAAACGGTTTTACGAATTGTTATGTAATGTCTTTTGTACACTTAAAGGGCCATTCATTTGTTTTTCAAAGTGGCGTTTGTCAAAAAATTTTTCATCGCCATTTTATTTCCATTCAGTCGCTTGTGGCTGGTGGTGATGCCTAATTTTGCGTTCTATTAGACAGTTACAAAATAACTAACATTATCATGAAAAACACGATGCATCTCTTCGCAATTGTGATGATTATTGCCGAGCAAACAATCTTCACTGCATTTTCAGTTAAAACATGTTATTGATAATACTTTGCTGAAGAACTAACTCTATGAGTGAGTTTATTTCAGCTATTAAAACTTCTGAAGTGTTATTCCCATAAATAGATAGCTGCTCCATTATTTTTCTCATGCATTTAGTTCCATTTATTAAATGTGGAAAAAAAAAAGTTATGTTTTTTTACAAGCAATTTATCTCTCGTGATCAGTATGGAGCATGAATTGGTCGATTTTTATTGCTCGAATGAAAGAACTATTACCTTTTGGATTACATGTCTGACAAAAACTTGAAGAAAATAGTTTCGCTTAAGATTTAAAAGAAAAAATCCTAATGTCATTTTTTTTTTCTAACACGTTTTCTGATTTTATTCTCTCTACGAACCTTACTAGTTTTTCTCAGGAAGTTAAAAAAAAGCATGGAAAAATACATTTTGCAACTGCTCATTTATTGGACAACACGGACAATAGAAATATGGTTTTCGTTAATCTTCTTTTTTTCTTAGGGAAACGAAATAATGTGAAAAGAAAAATATACAGCGAGTAATACATTTTGAAGATAAAATAACATGTTTTTTGACTTATGAAATTAAATATTACGTAAGGTTTATAAGAGAAAAGTATGTTTTATACTTTCATTCAACTGCAGATTCCTTAAATGAAATGCTATTACTACTTTTATTACTGTAACATATCTGCTTCTGTGAGGAAAGCGGCACTAAGTCACAAAAGCTAAGTTAGCCAAAGGATGATTTAAAAGTTTCCCTTTTGTGATGACGTGTAATACACTGGATTATCATTAATTTGCTTTAAATGTGAAAATTTTTGTCAAAATCATTGTTTTGTGCCTCTGCATCGAACACACAAAATGGTGCTTAATTACCGATTGTGAAAAAAAAACAATAAAGGAATGGACATAGTGACCTTCACCTCCTAGTTACAGTTAATTCATTCAAAATAATTTTGACATTTAGTAGAAAAACTGCTTCTTCTTAACATGAAGAAATTTCTTTGACCTTTCGTTCTGTGCCGGTTTAGATGATATGAAGCCTTAAGTTTGGGATGTTCCTCAGCCCAATTAACGTTGATCATTAGAATTTATATGACTGTAATAAGTTTTTAATATTATTTTAATTAATACGATTTTTCGTTTGTACTATTAAACTTCTGCAACAGAATTACAATAAAAAACTGTACTTTGCTTTAGTATTTGTTTAACAGTTTCTTAGCAGAAACAAGTTCATGCAACATTTACTATTACCAAACTGACAATATTTTGGTTTAGATATAATCGAGAAGCTTACGGACGGGGAACTGTTTTAGAAATTATAAAGGAATAGCATACTGGACATTAAGGTTGACATTGGCTACGTTTAAACTTAGTTTTCATTAAAGCAAAAATAGAAAAAAAAAAAAAAACTGCTTTAGATGAAATACTTTATCAACGTTGCTATGCTGTGATAACCTGATAGGTAAGGCGTTGGACTAGTAACTGGAGAGCTTCAGGCTCGATGCCAGCCGTCCGTGGTGACTAGAGCACGTTAAACAAAAACTTCTGTCTAGAACTAAACGAGCCTACTTTCCCGTATTTCCAAACTCATATCAGTATCAGATTAATATTCTCAAAAATAGCTAAAATCGCAAATTGTTTCGAACATGATTTTTTAATATTTTAAACCGATTTCTAGGAACAAAATATGCCTGACTCATCCAAAGAATTAGATGCGTAAGAAAAATAAATAAATAAATAAATAAACGAACAATTAAAATAGCAGCACCTTTTTAACAAAGCAGCTAATACTTTTTTTCCATTAAAAACAATTTCTTTAGCTGCTTTTAGAAAGAAAAAAAAATAAAATTAATAAGCTCATTAAACTAAATACATCATATCAAAAAAAGAAAAAACCGTTTGTTTCCTGTTTCCAAAAATAATTTTTTGAATGAATTAATGTACTTTCCAAAACAAATAAAAACAATAAAATGTCAACTTAAAGAAATAATTTTCAATGTCAAAAAAAAAAAAAAAAAAAAAAAAATCGTCTGCGCATATTTTTTCGCCAAAAACTGAATACATAAATCAAAACTTTAGAGTGAAAATAAAAACAAGTCATTTTAACAATAATTATTTCGCAGTTTAAACCATGGCTGCGGAGTCAGAGTCAATCTCGTTGTGGGATAAAAGAGTCAGATTCGGGAGCCGAAGGTAATTAAATAAAATAATCGGAGTTGGAATCTCATTTCCCTTAGAGTACGCAACTCTGCCACTGCTTGTGGAGTCCGACTTCCTCGTAACTTGGGATAAAGGAGTCGGAGTCGAATATTCAAGAATCGGAGTCAGTAATTTTTTTTCCGTGTATAAATTTTTGCCTAAACTACGAAGTCAGAGCCTAAGTCAAGGATTTGGAGTCCGACTAATCGTAGGGCACAGGAGTCGGATTCAGGTGCCCCAAAATTGTCGGAGTTGGAAGTTTGTTATCAAGGGCTATTTCCAACAAAATTTTTTTGAAGTAAATTCACCTTCAAGTGCGGAATCTACGTTGACTTTCCGTTTCCCCATAGGCGCTAATGATACGGGATTTGAACTGTTCAAAATTGAACGTAAAATTGTTTAAATCAAAGAGATATTTTATGTACATGTTTTTTATCAAAAGCTTTTTTCTACAAGTTTGTTTAAAGCAAATTCGTTTCTTAGTTCTCGCGCGGAATTGCCTCGAATTTCCCCATAGGCGCTAATGTTTTTTTTTTCTTTTTTTGTAAAATGTTTCAATGTAAGTTTTTTTGAACTGCTCAAAATTGAACGAAAAATAGTTCAAATGCAAAACTGAAATACAGGAAAAAGGTGTCCTCGCCGAGATTTTTCGAACAAAAAAAATCTTTCGAATCGGACTAGTCACTGAAAAGTTATTAGAGGGAGGGGGGGGGGCAGACAGACCGACAGACATTTTTCCCCGTCTCAATACCCTACTTGCCAATTTTTAATTTTTCGATATTTATTTAATTGTTATTTTTATTTTCGACTTTGCTTTATTTTTTGCGATATTTTCAAGATGCATTAAGCCTTCTTTCATGCTTTTTCCCTCTTTCTATGACTTTTACTGGGAAAGTAGGCTAAAAAGACGTGGTCGCAAAGACCTTCAAATTCCCATTCGTCGTCCAAAATCTATGTCACGCTTTGAGGGTTCCTGAAAATGTGAGTTTGTGACAAGCAAGAGGAAGGAATTAAAAAGAAGTGTGACATCATGCATTATTTATAGCTATATGTTGTATCATAACTTGTGACAAGGGAAGTTAAAGGAGTAAGGTAAAGAGTGACACTCGGTGGGGCAAGAGGCGGAGATCAAATATGTTGAAGAAAAAAAAAATAACATGTTCCATCATTTTATAGATAGCTCCTTAAATTTTGCCGAAAAAATTTTGCAATTTGTAAGTTGCAACGGCGCTATCATAAGCACCACACTATGATATGCTTTAATGCTTAAAAACATCAAAAATATTTACAGGGTAAATCTTTCGGAATCGAGTATACAGAAAATATATGATGCTAAAATCGTACATAGATATTTATTTATTTTTTCACAGTATAAAAATATTCCAACTCCATCTGAAAAAAAGCTAATATCCTTTCGCATAACTCTCTGACTTCAAATAAACAGAAGGAAAGCCTATGACGCAATTCTCCCGTCTCGCGTTAAAAAGTTGTAAACGCTTCGATTATTTATATAATGTATGCCGAGTCGAATGCAATTTTCACTAAATCTTCACTTCTTCTTTCACCAAAACTATAAAAGAAAAAAGAAAAAAAAGAAAAAAAAAAAAGCGAAAGGTGAAAGAGCGTCGGGAATACGACAAAGTTATTGCTCCTGCGACTATCACGTGAAGCAGCCGTCTCCGTTTGATGGCTACTGTCACTATGGAGACCAAAAGAAATGAATCCCAGGTAAAATACCGAGGGATCGATTGCACGATGAAAAGCATCAAGGTTCAGGAAGTAGCGAAATTTTATTTTTTGAAACAGACTTCTCCTCGAGACATCTATGTCAACCAATTCCATCCACTGCTTTCATTTCTCAAGGGAACTCTGAGTCTATTTCCATCCAAATTTGGTATTTCTGGAGTGCTCCCGGAGTATTTGTTCTTTGCAATGTTTATCTCATCAAGGAGTTAGAGAAAAACATAGCAAAAAGTTAGGATTTGATGGGCTGAATGCTTTGTTTATGAAAGCTTTTATTTTTACAGCATTTTCTTATTTTTGAAATATAAAAGTATTTTTCACAGGAACATTTGTGAAAGAGCTTAAGAGCCATTATTTTGAAATTCAGACAAAAAACGGAAATTTTGGCAGTGACCATTTTTGATTTTCCTAATTTTTTTATATGTCAAAGTAGGTCATAAGAAGTGAACATTCTGAAATTTTTAGCCTTCCAAAAATTTTCTTTCGCTCGTTAAAAATTCCCAAAGTTTGAGGTTTTGCAGCGCTTTTTTAGAAAAATTCTATAAGTCGCAATTCAGTGCGCTATAGCTCTTTACAGAAACACCACCTCACGGTTATGTTTATATTTATTGGTTAAACTGTATCTAGTGATGCTGACTTCATAGTTATTTTGGTTGGGGATTGTTGCTTTCTTCAGATAAGGGGTCGCAAAGTATGGATTTTATCCGTTTTCGCGCAAGTTTAACCTGGGTTATTTCCCCCCAAAAAGCCACCCCCGAAAAAGATGTGACATATACTGAAAGTTTATACTATAAAGAGAGTAAATAGCACAAAATTTGTTTGAGGTTTAATTTTTTTAGGAGAAAAATGCCCTGATAGTTTTCAAATTTTCAAAAATTGTGCTTTTTTGATCGCAATTACCTCAAAACAGCATCACTAGGAAAAAAAAACCTTTTATATATTATGGTATCTGTTTATGTGTAAATCATCATGAAAAAGAAAACAGCATGGGATCTCTTCTTGTTTTCTAGAAAATAATTTTTTCGTAGCTCGTTTTATGCGTTTTCTCGTGCGTATAACGTGTGTCTAGTATGCAGATTACATCTGCTAAAACTTAAAGGATGTATAGTAAGAATGTATATATATATATATATATATATATATGTATAAAGAAAGATAAAAAGACTAGCACTACTTTATTTTTCTGATTTTTACAAATTGATGGTGTTTTAATTGCAGGTAAATCAGAAAACGATAAATCGATATCATATAATATATATATATATATATTGATTTATCGTTTTATCGTATCAATCCCAAAATAACTCTTTCTTATTTATGTCCATTGCAATTGAAGAAATTTCATGAACAATATCTGTTTCACTTTCCTCTAAATGTCTATTTTTTATGTTATCTTCAAATACCTCTAAAAGGCTGTCGGTTCTTGATAAGTCAGTATTATTTGCTTTTTTTTTGCTTTGTATATCGGCTAAAAGCAGCTTGAATTTGACTTTTTGTCAGATATTGTTCGGTTGGAATATTTTTATGTCTTCAATCATCTCTGTTCTCATTGCATGTTCTACTTGGTCGGGCGTCTGATTTCTCCCGGTTTTCTCACCATAAAGGAACTTTTCTTAAAGAAACTCTGTTTCATTGAAAATTGTGTACTTTTACGAGTTAAGAGAGCCCACCCCTCACATGAGTTTGACAAAATGTTTTCTTCTTTGTTTTCTCCTTGTTGACTGGTAGATGCCTGACCAAGACCATAAGAAACAGAACTCTGAACAGGTATTTGAAGATGACATAGAAAATAGACATTTAGAGGAAAGTGAAGCAGATATTATTCATGAAATTTCTTCCACTGATATGGACATAAATAAAAAAGAATTATTTTGGCATTGATACGATAAATCAATATATATATATATATATATATATATATATATATATATATATATATATATATATATATATATATATATATATATATATATATATATTATACATATGATATCGATTTATCGTTTTCTGATTTACCTGCAATTAAAATACCATCAATTTGTAAAAATCAGAAAAATGAAGTATTGCTAGTCTTTTTCTCCTTCTCTATTCACACATATATACATTCCTACTACATACTTGAAGTTTTAGCAGATCTAATCTGCATACTAGACACACGTTTTACGCACGAGAAAACGCATAAAATGAGCTACAAAAAATTTATTTTCTAGAAAACAAGAAGAGATCCCATGCTGTTTTCTTTTTCATGATGTTTTACACATAGCCAGGTACCATAATATATAAAAGGTTTTTTTTTCCTAGTGATGCTGTTTTGAGTTAATTGCGATCAAAAAAGCACAATTTTTGAAAATTTGAAAAATATCAGGCCATTTTTCTCCTAAAAAAATTAAACCTCAAACAAATTTTGTGCTATTTACTCTCTTTATAGTATAAACTTTCAGTATATGTCACATTTTTTTCGGTGGTGGCTTTTTGGGGGGAAATAACGCAGGTTAAACTTGCGCGAAAACGGATAAAATTCATACTTTGCGACACCTTATCTGAAGAAAGCAACAACCCCCCAACCAAAATAACTACGAAGTCATCATCACTAGATACAGTACAACCAATAAATATAAACATAACCGTGAGGTGGTGTTTCTGTAAAGAGCTATAGTGCACTGAAATGCGACTTATAGAAGTTTTTTAAAAAATCGCTGCAAAACCTCACTTTGGAAATTTTTAACGAGCGAAAACAATTTTTTGGAAGGCTAAAAATTTCAGAATGTTCACTTCTAATGACCTACTTTGACATATAAAAAAATTATAAAAATCAAAAATGGTCACTGCCACACCTTGTCTGAACTTCAAAATAATGGCTCTTAAAACTAAGGCTCTTTTAAAAGAGGCTTAAAAGCTCTTTTTTAAGGGTTTGGAAATAACGAGATTTTTACTTATATATCAAAGTCACTAACGGCATTTCTTCTCCTGTTATATATAGTATTCAAATTAATCCTTATACTTAATGATTAATCCATTTGCACAAATGAGACATTTTTATTCATATATTTGCTATTTATTCCAGGAATTTTAAAATTGCGCTTTTAATTTTCATACATTCGGTAACGTACGGACACACCCTTATGAGCTCTTTTGAAATGATCTTAAACACTCTTTATCTAGGGTTTGGAAATAATCATTTTTTTAACTTAACAAAGTCCCTAACGGCATCTCTTCTCCCTGTGGAAAAAAAAGTATATTTAATGATTAATTCATTTGCACAAATGAGACATTTTTACTCATATATTTGCTCTTTTTTCCTGGAATTTTCAAGTTGGTCTTTTAATCTACTATATATTAAAATCTGTTCGCGTCCGTCTGTCTGTCTGTCTGTCTGAAGATCGATCTTCTCGAGAACCGCTGCGAATCGAGAGTCAAACGAGATACCGATCAATTCGAAATTTTCCAAAGAAAACAATAGGACCAATCTCGTAATTATGCGACTTTAATTAGCGGAGATATTAATTAAAACGTTAATTAACATAACGTTATTCAGGAATTTTTATTTCTTTCCTGTTGCCATTTTGCATATGCGTGAGCAAGTAAAATCCTAATAATTGTTTTAAAAGAGATTTTTTTTGGCTGCTGTCCAAATCTTAAAACAACGTTTCCATCTAGAATGTCATTTTAAATTAGTTTAAAATTGGTTGCCGTATTCGGAGATAGCCTTTATTTTATCTTCTGTCCTTTTTTTATTTTTTACATTCAACGTTCTTAACTCTTTTCAGCATATGAAAGTTGTTTCTTTAGCTATGTTTATTGATTGTAGTGTAAGTTTATCATTCACCGGCCTCATATTTTGGTACACTTAGGATGTGCGACTAATTCTGTTTATTTTGTCGGACTTTTTCCCGTCACATGGATGAGTTTTCGAATTGTAACAAGTCTCTTTTTCTTTCCTGTTTCTATTTTTAAAATACAGTTTATATCGTTAAAAGAACATTTTAAATTAAGATTGGTTGGATTTCTATCTGAAACAGAGTTGAACAAAAAAGATTGTTTTTAAGGATTTTAACTAAAGCTAAATTGGAATCTGATGACTTGGTATTAAATTAATGCTCATTGGTAGTTATTTAGTCTTGGTGCTTTAGTTTCACGTAATCAACCAAAAAGTATGCGTCATTTTATGTAAAAAGCTGATTGTAATTGTACATAAATAGTTCAGATATAGTCTATCAGATGTAATTCATTTTAACCACAGATTATAGTTGATAATGCGTATATTTTCATCTTTTGTGCTAATTGAAATTACTCATAACTTGTATCATTGATAACTATGATTAACATTAAAGAGATTTTTGCCAAAAATATGCTCTACTGGTGTTTTGCAAACCTTGCATTACGCGTATTTATTTACTCCTTAGCACTTTAGAAACTGATGTCAGAGTAATACAAAAACATCAATTGGACATCTCTTTCATTTTTTAAGCAGCCCGTGCAACGCCGGGCACGCAGGCTAGTCTATATATATAAAAATGGATGCTGGTAAATGGTCTGGGTGTGTGTTTTCCCTAAGATCTCATAAACTACACGGCAGATTTGGCTGAAACGTTCACCGTTTGTTCTTTTTGGTACTAGGAAGATTTATAGACCAGTTCGAAAAAAAAAAGATCCGTTTAATAGTTCCTTTTTTATTCCAATTTACGTCCCAATTTTCACATAAATGACACAATATGGGGGTGAAAAAATACTTGCACGTGTTAAGATTGCTTCCATCGAAAGAGCTGATTTATCTGCTAAAAAGTTCTAAGTTGTCTAAAAAACGAGTTATGAGCTTTTTAATTCCATGTTTGAAGACTTTCATCAACTCAAGTCATTAGTGTATCATCTCAACTCCCAGTTGATATTTAGAGTTGTTGTATTGTTGAATATTTTTGTGTTTCGTCTAACTGTTCGAGGCTTTTCTCAAGTCAAATCTTAAAATAACGTTTTTCCTCAAGACTGGCTAATAGTAAATGGATTCGATTGATGATTTTCCATTTAAACGGAACTTTAATGTAATTAATGGTTTTTCATTACTATTTGTGCTGATTGGACACTTCATATTCAATCAACCAGCAGATATCTCGCCAAACTTTTTGCAGAAAGATGATGCATTTGGCAGTTTTTTCAACTGTCGCGCTGTTTTTGAAGACAAAGACTACGTAATAATGTTTCTCAACTTTAACCATGTACACAAAATATCGCCAATCAAATAATCTTAAAAAAAACCTTTTTTTTAATGCATAAAATAATCCACTAACTAAATTAGGCCAATCCATAAACAGCACAAAATCTTACATTAATTTTTCTTTTTGCACAATTTCAAACAATCGCAAATTTTACTACTTATTTTGGAAACATTTCGGATGAAACTGTTTAGTGCCATTTTACGGTGACCAAAAGTGTCTCAGCATTTGGCGACAATATCTCCGTAACGAAAATTCGAAACATATCGTTTTATGAAGTAAGGAGAGGGAACATTATCGAAGGTATTCCAAAACGATTCCCGCAAATTTGGTAAAATCGCACCAAGAGCCCATAATAATTGAAATTTCCCAAAATAACTAGGGGAAAGTATAAGGGGGCAGCTACAGTTTTTGAAACAGTTCGTACTTCAATTGCCTTACAGAGAAGGTTTTAGACTTCATGTTTTGAAAAAAAAAAAGGTACTAACAGATAACTCTTTTTAAACATGTGAAGATTAATTTCATATTTTCGAAATTCTTCAAATTTGTATATGCTTAAATGTCGTGCTTTCGTTTTTAAATCAATACTATTTTGTTCTTTATACTTATTGCTATTTTAGTTTTATGAGTAAGGAAGACACTCGATTTTTAATCACGTCAAAAAGGTGCGTTTTAAATTCTTTCACTTAAAACACAAAATAAATACAAGAAACGATTGTTCCTCAAAATTATTACTGACCCAGGCAACGCCGGGTATTTTTGCTAGTATCCATATATTTATGAACGTATGGTCACACCCCGCTAAGGTTCTTTTAATAGGAGCTTGAAATCTCTTTTTTTAAGGTTGGAAAGAATAATATTTTTTAAAGAAAACAGCTTTTAAGGAAACAACCCTTTAAGAAAACAGCTTTTCAGTGTCATCCGCATAAAATCAAGGGTACCCCGATGAGAGTTGAAGGGGGGTCAAAAAATAAGAACCAATAAGTAGGTGGTACCCGTCTATTTGGTGACTTTATTCCAATTCTGCTCAATCAATTGAAATGTTTTTTATGTCCCAAAATTAATTCATCCCTTGATTGCTAATAACGAGTGTTTTACTACACACATTTGACCTTTAGCATATTTCTTTAACTAAATGCCATAAATCTATTTTATCAATCATCTTAAAGGCAAAACATTCCAAATAATCAGAGCATAACACTGTCTCCTGTATTTAATAAATTATATTGCTATTTACAGTAGCAAATTATGCAGTACTTAAAAGAATCATAGTTATCAGAGAATGGAAAAAAATTACTCCTGTTCTGTCATTGGTTAGCCAGTTTCTCATAAGACTTAATTTACGTGACACCAAAGAACTAAAGCAGCTTTATGGGGCATAATATTTTTGAAATAAAAGCAATAGATTCGAGGCACTTTAGTGTTCATATATCATTAATTTTATGACATAAAAATCCCAAGTGTCTCGTGTTGTATAAGGGCTAAAGAAAATAATGTGAAACGTACTTTCCTTGGGATATTAAAACATATTGTATTTTCAAAGTCATAAAAATCAGAATGTTAACACAACTCATAGCAGAATTAATGCATCAAGAAATTTTTGAGGATATCTTTTTCATTTGAGGGGAAAACTCTTTAAGCAAGAAGAACGACTCGCTTTTTTTTCATATAAAAAGAATTTATTTGACTTAGGATATACGCAATAACTATAAAAGTATTTACTAGGGTGAGTCATACGTCTCGTAATAAATTACGTTTTTTTTGTAATGCATTGATAACTTTATAGAACTGTTCATCATGTTCTTTTGCCTAAAGCTATCCTTTAGCTGAGTCTACGATATAAAGGTTATAATAACATCTTAGCATGATTATGATAATAGTTATAGCCAAAGACGAAAACAAAATTGCAAAATCTTAAGTGTTAGGAAATTTTTTTAGGATCCAGATAAATTATTTTCCAGATTTTAGAGGAATATTCAGTGTAGCATGGCTTCTGAAAGATTTGTATTGTGAATTAACTAGTCGTCAAGGCATTTTTTTCAATTGCCAGGGATTTGCCGGACCCTGATCGGTGGCAACATAATTTTAATGTTGTAACTATCTTGGTGTAGTGATATGGTCTACCAAGCATTCACCTTTAAGGCGACTATTCATGTGTTTCACATTTTTCTCAGCCCTGTTATGGGTTAACTCGAATTCACCAAGTAAAAATTCTCTAGTTAGACTAACTCAGGTTTAACGCGTTCATTTTTCATACCTCGTATCAGAGCTCAATGATATTGTGTGATAAGTAAGCCAAAGCCTAATTACTATTTTTTTTTCAATTTTTAATTTTCTTTCACACTTCATGTATCGTCGTCTCAGAGCAACAATTGATTATTTTACTGTTATTCTTGGGATTTTATGCCTTACTGTTGCTCTGAAGTGACTGATATGTCAAATATTGCAAAACATATGTCCCACGCATCAAATACAACCAAATACTGTTTGACCGTGGATTGTATGTAATTTGGCAATCTGCCAAGTAAAGACTATTCCATCTGAATGAATATAGAGGGGAGAAGGGAAAAGAACGATGGGATTTTGATGCACGCATTTTATAATGACACTAGTGCCTTATTTATTTATTACATTCTCTAAAATAAAATAAGGTAAAACAAAAATAGATACGATGAAAACAACAAAAAGAAAAGAAAATATTTTCATTTCGTTCAAGAACGTAGAGCAAAATGGTAAGCTCAAAACTTTCTTGTGAATAAATAAAGCAATTAATTTTTGCCTTGAGAATACAGATCGAATATACTTTAGATTTAAAAAAATGTTGCTGAGAGCAAATTTTCATTTTTAAAAAACTAAGGCTAAAATAATAGAGAGGTAAAAGTGCACATCTGAAACAAACCAACTAACACCCCTATAAACTAATAGATACGTCCATTTCCGCCTATAAACCGGATATTAGCCTTTCCATGTAATCGATGATCTAAGAAGGAATAATACCGGGTTATCACAAATGATGGACCCGATTTTACAAATCATACTTTTAAAGAAATATAAACGAAGCTTTTTTTTTCAGTTAGAAATGTTCGATGTGTGAGCCTCTTGTTACAAGGCAAGCATCTAATATGCAATCCAGCTCGCTTCATAAACCTTGTGATTTATTGCTCTGGGATAACGACAAAGACACTGTTTGTCAACTCTAGTTGCCGAAAACACTGCAAAAACTCTCACGAACGAATTTGTACAGCATTGTAAATCATTAATAGTGTGATACACTGAAATAAGTGTAACAAACTTTGTTACAGATTACTTGCTGTGTCGTTTAACAAAGGGCTTCGAACATTGAGCATTTGAACTCGAACATTTTGCATGTTGTGCTCGCACAAACACATTGCACGTCGAACTTTATTAGAGGGAAAAAACTTGGTGTATTTCACTTTAAAGTCCTGTGCAGTAGAACCTCGTTTATCTCAGGTCCGTTTGTCCAGATCTCTGTTTATCCGAATGAAATTTGTAGAGTTAAAAAAATATATTCACTTAAATAATTGTTCTAAATTATGGTAGCAAGAATGGAACTATAAAAAAATACACTCTTTGTTTTGATTAGATAAATACCTCATGCATGGCTCGTGTAATAAATTCTTGTAATCCAACAAACAAGACGTATTTGGAATGTCAATGCTGATCTATATATATAAAAATGGAGTTTGGTAAATTTGTTCCCTAAGATCTCAGAAACTACCCGGCAGATTTGGCTGAAACTTTCACCGTTTGTTCAGTTTCGTACTGGGAAGGTTTATAGACCAGTTCGAAAAAAATCCGATTGATAGTTCCCTTTTTATTCCAATTTTAGCCCCAATTTTCGCATAAATGCCTCAATATGGGGGTGGAAAAAAACGTGCACATATTAACATTATATGTCCATTGAAAGCGCCAATTTTTCTGCTGAAGATAGCATCTGTTCGAAGTTTCTAAGTTGTATAAAAAACGAGTTATGAGCTTTTTTGTTCCCTGTTCGAAGGCTTTCATCAACCCAAGTCATTATTTAGTGTGTCATCTCAACTCCCAAGAATTGTTGTATTGTTGAATATTTTTGCGTTTCGTCTGACCTTTTGAGGCTTTTCTCGAGTCAAATCTTAAAGTAACGTTTTTCCATAAGATTGGCTAAAAATAAATGGATTTGGCTGATCATTTTACTTTTAAACGGAACTTATGTAATTAATGATTTATTATTATTATTATTTATGCTGATTGGACACTTGCTCACTATATCCAACCAACCAGCAGAAATATCGCCAGAATTTTTTCAGAAAGATTTCAGTAGCTGATGCATTTGGCAGTTTTTTCCACTGTCGCTGTTTTTGAGCCCAAAGACACGTAATAATGTTTCTCAGTTTCACCATATAAACAAAATATCGCTTATCAAAGATACTTAAAAAAAAAAAAATACTGTGTGAAATAATTCAACAACTAAATTAGGCAAATCCATAAACCGCACAAAAACTTCCATTAATTTTTCTTTTTGCACGATTTCAAACAATCGCCTATTTTACTACTTATTTTGGAAATATTTCGGATGAAACCGTTTAGCACCATTTTATTTTGACCAAAAGTATCTCAGCATCTGACGACAATATTTCTATAATAAAAATTAGTAAGGAGGGGGAGTATTATTGTTGAATGTAATCGCTTTCTCTATTGGTTTAAAAGAAAGAACTGTTTTTATTGGAAGAGACATTTGCAGCTTTCCACGGAGTTCGCGAAATCTCTTCTTTAATCCACCATCGGACATAGGAGAAAGCTTATTGCTATTTGAGAAACATGATTGGATACTGAAAATCTGCCCTCTATTCTACAGTCTTGTTTAGAGGTCTTCACTGCTTTTCTCTATGTCTTGCTGTATATGTGTCCCCATGTTTCGTATTAAACGTATTTGTTTATGTTCCGCTGTCTGAATCTCTGCTTTACACAACCTTTCAACAGCAGAGCGTGGTTAGTTCTAAGTTTCACCCAGCTACTAAATCACTGCAGTAGCGGAGTAACATGGGGGACGAGATAAAATATTCCGTTGAGCCTTTTGACGGAAGGAATTTCTCTCTGTGGTGCAGGAGAATGGAAGCGGTTTTCGCAGCAAAGAATTTAGAGGTGTATTTGGAACGTGAAGCAGATTCTTCGAAAGCTAATGAACTTTTAGCGAATAAGAAGGCCTATGCCTTGATGTTATCATTTCTTAGTGATATAGTTTTAGTTTCGCATTCGGAAGAAAAGACTTGTGCTGAAGTAATTGCAAAATTGAAATCGATCTATGTTCGAGAAGGAGCGGTCAGTCAGATATTGGTTAGAAAGAGACTTTCAACTTTGAAAATGAAAAAGAACTCATCCATGCAGGAGCATATTGATGAAGTGAACAGGCTCGTTACCCAAGTAAAATCGTGTGGCGTGAAAATGAGTGACATGGACAGTATTGTCTATCTTTTGATGTCTCTTCCAGCAGAGTATGACGCATCGAAATCTGCAATAGAAAATCAGCCTTCGGAGAACCTGACTTTAGAATTTGTTTGCAGTCGTCTTCTGGATGCTGAAGCGCTGATGAGAGATCGTCGAGTCTCGGAGCCCAAATCGTGGAAAACAGAGTCATCGAATGGTGCAGCCTTTTCTACAAATCATCGGGTAGTGTGTAACAAGTATCGCAAAACAGGGCACATTACGAAATTTTGTAGAAGTAACATAATTTGCTACCAGTGCGGAAGAAAAGGACATTTTAAGAAGAATTGCACAGTCCAGACGGGAAAGAATACTTCATCAAAGGATGGAGCAGTTGCAGTGACTTTCGTTGTTGGCGAAGTAGAACATCGATCATTTATAGTGGATAGCGGATCTACAGCTCATATGTGTGCACATCGGGAATGGTTTGAGGAGTTAAAACCATCCTCAGGAACTGTGTCATGCGCTGCAAAAGCCAGTAAACTTGAGCTTCAAAAATGACGAAGCAGTCATTGAAAAGGGAAGTACAAATTTCGTTTTGTGCAAGCTGAATTCAAAAGGTTAATATGCAAGTGATTTTGTTCCCTTCATTTCAAATTCCTTTGTTGCAGAAAAAGATGGAGGTGAACTGTGGCATCGTAGGTTAGGACACTCCGGAAACCATGTTCTGAGCAAACTAGGATTACCAACAAGTGATAAATTTTGTGAAAACTGTGTGTTAGCGAAGCAGTCCGCGAACCCTATAGGAATAGGAAACCGAAGAAGAGAAAAAGCTCCCATGATGACAATCCATTCTGACCTATGCGGTCCGGTCAACCCACCAACTGAAGCGGGTGAAAGGTATGTGTTAACATTAGTTGATGGTTATTCTCGTTTTTGTGAAGTTCGTCTTCTTAAGAAGAAAAGTGATGTTCCCGTGGAAATCAAAAAGTTTCTCAAATTGAATGAAAGCGTTCGAAAAATTCGTTGTGAAAATGCCCAGGAATATGTTTCAGGTGAACTTAAAGCTATAGCAAATAAACTTGGAGTTACGATAGATCCCTGCCTCCCCTAGACTCACGAATTGAACGGAATTTCAGAGCGGATGAACAGATCACTTTTTGATAAAGCCCGTGCACTTTTATATGATGCAAATTCACCTAAGAACTGTTGGGGATATGCCATTCAAGTTGCAGCATATATTCATAACAGAATCCCTAGTTCAAGCATAAATGATATGTCACCCTTTGAACTAAAATATTCCCAGAAACCGGATTTAAATCAAATTAAATTATTTGGTTGTGATGCTTATGACAAAATTCCTGATACTCGCAGACAAAAATTAGATCCGAAATCTAAACGAATGATCTTCATTGAACATTCTAGCATGGGATATCGATTAATGGATCCTGATACGCACAGACACAGAGTTATTGTGTTACATAATGTTCGCTTCAATGAAAATAAAGTATATGTGCAAGATAGAAGTAATTCACCAGACGAGCTCCCGAAAGGAGAAGAAAAAGACGAGGAAAAACACGACACAGAAGTAAATAAAGAGATAGGAGAAAACGAAACCAAAGAACCCACATCTGCACCCCGACGATCAGAAAGAGAAAGTAAGAAGCCAGAACGATATGAAGGAATGTACACGTCAGAAGAGACGTTGACCTTTTATGACATCTCAAAACTACGGGAAGAACAACAAGCCCAGTGGGAAGTTGCGATGGGGGAAGAATTGCGCTCCATCCAGATAAACAAAACTTGGGAACTGGTAGATCTCCCTGATAACGCGACCCCCATAAAGTGTAAGTGGGTGTTTAGGAAGAAAAGAGACGGAACTCTCAAAGCCAGACATTGCGCAAGGGGAGACCAGCAGAAGGAATACGTAAAAACTTATTCGCCAGTCATTGGAATGCCTTGTTTACGATTAGTTCTTGTTTCAATTCTTCAAGAGGATTTAAAGGCTTATGTGATGGATGTGAAAACAGCTTTTCTGAATGGTGAGTTGCAAGATATTGTTTTTATGGAACAACCGCAAGGATTCAAGGATTCAACTGGCAGAGTGTGCAAATTAAATAAAAGTTTATACGGATTAAAACAAGCTCATAGACAATGGTTCTTCAGATTTTCGCAATTTATGTTTAAAATTAATTTTAAGCAGTTAAACTCGGAACCGTGTATTTTCATCAGAATTGTGAACGGAAGAAAAATAATAATTTGTTTATACGTTGATGACATTCTTATCGCTGGATCAGATGATTCGGAAATAATGATTGTGATTAAACTTCTTCAAAATGAATTTCAGATGTCCAAACTCGAACCAGCTTCTGAATTTTTAGGAATTCGTTTGGAATTTACGTCTACTATATTAGTGCTAGATCAAAAGGAGTATATTCTTAAACTATTGAAGAGATTTAACATGAGTGAGTGCAAGCCGAGTGCAACACCTTTAGAAGCAAAGTCAACTCCAGCTGACTTTGAGGAAGGAACTATCTTCAAAGGACCTTACCGTGAACTAGTTGGATCTTTATTGTATCTCGCGATGACAACGCGACCAGATATACTGTTCGCTGTGAACTGTCTCAGCCAATTGCAGGAGAATCCAACAGAATCGGCTTGGAACGGACTTAAAAGAATTTTACGATATTTAAAAGGTACATCGGATTATAAAATTGTGTATAGTAAGTGTTGTGACTCTAATGTTGATTAATCTATGTATGTTGATTCAGATTGGGCATCAGATCCGCGTGATCGCAAATCAGTTTCAGGTTACGTTATTTTTTATAAAAAGTGTCCAATTTTATGGAGCGTGAAGAAACAAAGTTCAATAGCTGTTTCTTCTACTGAAGCTGAGGTACTCGCAGTTGGTAAGTCTTTAATAGATCTAGTGTATTATAAAAATATTGCATGTCAATTTCTTACTGTAAATAACATTGTCATATATGAAGATAATCAGTCTGCAATCAAATGTATAACTAATGAAAATAGTTCTGGTAGATTGAAACATATTGATGTTAAGTTAAAGTTTATTAGAAATATTTTAAATGTTGAAAATATATATATTGAATATGTTTCTACTGATAAGCAAATTGCTGATATGTTTACTAAGGCTCTTCCTAAATTTAAATTGCATGAACTTATGTCATTGTGTTGATTAGTAATAAGCGATTAAGGGCGGGTGTTGAATGTAATCGCTTTCTCTATTGGTTTAAAAGAAAGAACTGTGCTTATTTCTTATTGGAAGAGACATTTGCAGCTTTCCACGGAGCTCGCGAAATCTCTTCTTTAATCCACCATCGGACTTTGGAGAAAGCTTATTGCTATTTGAGAAACATCATTGGATACTGAAAATCTGCCCTCTATTCTATTTAAAGAGCCACAGTCTTGTTTAGAGGTCTTCACTACTTTTCTCTATGTCTTGCTGTATATGTGTCCCCATGTTTCGTATTAAGCGTATTTGTTTATGTTCAGCTGTCTGAATCTCTGCTTTACACAACCTTTCAACAATTATCGAAAGTGTCCCAAAATGATTCTCGCAAATTTGGTAAGATTTTAAACCACACCAAGTGCCCACAAAAATTGAAATTTCCCAAAATAACTAAAGCAAGTGTAAGGGGAACACGGGCGGCTACATTTTTTAAAACAGTTCGTACATCACTAGCCATACAGAGAAGGTTTTAGATTTAAAAAAAAAAAGTACTAACAGATAAATCTCTTTAAACATGTAAAGTTTAATTTCATATTTCGGAAATTCTTCAAATTTGTATATGCTTAAATGTCGTGCTTTCGTTTCTAATTGAATACTATTTTGTTCTTTATACTTATTGCTATTTTAATTTAATGAGTAAGGAAGAAGCTCGATTTTTAATCACGTCAAAAAGGTTTGTTTAAAATTATTTCGCTTAAAACAGAAAACAAGGGCAAGTAACGATTGTTTCTCATAATTATTACTGACCCAGGCCAGGCAACGACGGGTATTTTTGATAGTCCACTATAAATGTTAATTTGAAAGTAAAAATTGTATGTAATTTTGTTACAAAGTTGTTGTTTGCTGTAGTGAAAGATAAGTCTGCATATTTGCGAATGTGTTTTGCTCATTACCCACACTATCCGGATTTTCACTTTTCTGGATTACTTTTGGTTCCAGTCACTCCGGAGAAACGATAGTGCACTGTATCACTTATTACAATATGTGCAATAGTTTCGAAAATGTAATCTTTTAAAAATCGAATCCATGATTAAATTGGGCCCATGTCTGTAGAGCTACCAAATGCTAGGATCAAAAAGGTATAATTACACTAGTCTACACAAAGAAAAAAAAAAGAAAACATTTTTTCTGTTACACGGAGAAAAATACCTGATCTTAATGTGAAATGATGCGCTGAATTCAAGCATGCAAACAGTTTTTCTCCACCACCCACAGATTTTTTGTAACACTAGACAGAAGTTTGAAAGAAATGCGCAAATTCACATGCATGACTAACACTAAAATAATGACCCAAAACTTAGCTATTGTTCTTTTCTTTCTATATTTGGCATCAGGAACATCCCTCTTAAGTGTCTATAGTTAATCAGAAAGAATTTATTCACTTTGAAAATGTGGGTCTCCAAAGATGCGATTTTTTAACTTTACTTTAATAATACGCAGGAATTTAGGAATTCTAGTTTTAAGTATATATGTTCAAATTCATCACTAATGTTACGAAGTCTTAACAAAGTTTTTTTAAAGACCTAATTTAATATGAAAGGCCAGTAGAATAACAGGTTCAGTCTTTTCTTTAAAATTCTTCTTGCCATTGCTATCCCATTTGCATAGGAGAAAACAGCATTGTATTAATAAAATTTAGCAGTTAATAAAATTTGTTTAATTTACTTTTAGGCAAGAAATAAGTGTCCCATGATATGTGTTGTGCTAAATTTTATCTAAAAATGACTTACAAATCTCCATATGTTTCATTCATTTCGAATAAATATGCTACTGATACCCAAAGCAACGTGTTTCAATCATGCAATAGTATAACTTTTGAACTAGTTTCGAAAGAGTTAATACCAAGTCTCATCTGTTTGATATTAAAATACAAACATATCTATTACAGAGTCAATACTATTTCAGTATACTAAATCATGTTCCTCAGAGTAAAATCTATGAATTCTTGATATTTGCATTCAAATTATAAACACAGATAATGATTCAATTCAGGTAGCGTATACCCCAAAAATGGGGTGCCATTAAGACTGACTACCATGTTATCACTGCAGTACCAGCGAACCTGACCCTCTATCTCCACATTCCTTGTCTTTATGACACAATTTCCTTTGTTAATTATGAGTTTTTATCATTATGTGATATTGGAAAACACCAAGAAAAATAAATCACTAGAGAACAACGGGGTGGTCTGAAATGATGAGATTTAGAGTCAAGTTCTCTTAAAAGTTGAGCCTGAGATTTTACTTAGAAATTTATAAAAACATGTGATGCAAGCAGTATCTGCTATTGTCATAAAGTCGTCCAAGTGCTTACGGCAAATCAAAGCTTGAGTGGGTTCAGAGGTTTCTCTGTTTTTAATTTGGATCATGAATATCAAAATGCCAACAGCTGGTACTTTCCTCTGCATATTTTACTTTCAAAGTTTTACTTAGCGGTGGTTGTTAAAACAGAAGCGAAATTCTTGTCATAAATCAGGTAGTGAGATACACTACTGGAGCTCGAATTTCCTAGCAGTTTAAGCCACAACAAACAACAACACTTTTGTTAATAGAAAAGGTTTGTCTGTTGGCAAGTGCAACAGTACACTTCTGGTATCTCGCACTCCCGTACTTACCACTATACGTGGTTTAAAGACAGATGTAACGCTCAACAGTGACCATTACCTTACACAGAGGGTCTTCGAGTGGCTGACATCGAACCTGCGATCCTCAGTTTACGAGCCTTACCAACTGGATCACCACTGTTTTCTGTCGACAAGCACAAACCTGAGACTCTCATTTTAATATCAGAAATTGAAAGGTATGATTACCAAGATTTTTGAGATGGTGACGGAACCCCCTCCCCCCTGCATAATCGCAGCGTTCTTTATGAATGAAACAAATCTGAAATATAATACTTATTTTAATGAAATCATTATGATAAAGACTAAAAATGAGCGTAAAATTACTTTACAGACATCCAAAAAAATTTCTTTAATAAATGGTATTTAATTTTCCAAAGTTTCATTTTTCTAAAATGCAACTCATTGATACGCGTTTCAGCTTTCAAAAATTAGTTAAACTTCGATTTTTTTTTCAGCCCTGAAACCACTCGAACACGCCATTTTTAATCTCCCTGTAGCGTAAGTAATTGCATTCAAAAGAGTAATAAACAGCGAGGGCATTCAAAGAGCCCTTCAACGATCGCCTGAGTTAGAATAACACCAGAAAAACAGAATATATTCGAAGGTGTCAGCCTCTTAATTAAAATCTTCCACTGAACGACTTTAATCGACTTAAAGAAGAAAACGCTCTTCTCGAAATTAACTGCCTTTTCAAGTTATTTGTCCTCTCTTCCGCGAATAATATTTCTTTTTTTTTCTTTTCTTTTTTTAAAGAGTTTACTCGTTATTTGTTGGTAGAAATATTCAAGGGGGAAAATATTGAGTGAAAATTATCTGCCAACAAACAAAAATTTCATATATTTGTATTATGTCCAGTGAAAAAATGTTCTGTTCTGCTAAATATTTTTTGTTTTTGTTATCAGTCATGCATGGCACATAAGTTCGGGATTTTGAGGTTTTTATTGCCCTGAAATTTATTTTAATTGATTGAAAAATATAAGTGGGTATTTATTTTAGAATTGTTCGGGCTTGTTTTATGTCCACCACGAATATTTCTGTGATTCATGGTTTCGTTTTTCTACTGTAAAGAATTACAATAAGGTTAGACTTTTTTTTATGTAAAATTATTTTGCAACATACTCACTATCTATTAAATATTTTCAATTCTATATACTTCATTAATGATGTGATCATCCATGATTTACTTTTTCCCTCTCTTTTACAAATCCGCAATTGATGAAATCAGGACATAGAGCTTGCATGAGACATAAATGTAGCCCGTTAATCTACGCTGAAATTGTCTACCAACAATGGGGTTGTTTCCTTCAGTCGAAAGTTGTACTTTTTGTCACTGAAATTGATAGAATAAGCAAATAAATAAATAAATAAATAAATAAATAAACTCGGAAAATATTTTCATTTTCCAAACAGTTATGTTTTAATTAATTTTTTAAAATGTCCGATTTTTCAAACAAGGCGTGGTCTTTATGACGTCACAAATAATGCACTATGGCGCTCTTTCTACCGCATTTCCACGTTATGATAATCAAGAAACGAATTAAAATTGCGCTCTACGCTTGCTATCTACCATATCGTTGCAAGTGTAAGTCGTAATCGTACGTGAGTAAAGATGCGAATTAAATATTTTGGCCCGTGAAAATGGCAACACTAAATGGAATTTCATCATTTGTGATGTTACCGGCAGAAGCGTTAAACGATGAAAGAGCACCGATTTAAGTAATTTTTATAAAAAATATTAAACTTAAAGAAATTATTTAAAAATGGTCATCTTCTATGTTTTTAAGCATGCTCTTTCAGAAGAAAATACTTTTAAAATTTTGGAAACGACCCCATTTTGAAGCAGTATGTTGAAACCAAAACATTTGATGCTTTTGCAGAAAAATAAAAACTCCTTACTGCTTAGCGTGAAATCTTTTGTGAATATTATATCGCAAAGCTTCTTCTAACATTTTGTACATAGTCTTCATTAGTAAAACAGTAACAAGTGTATAAAACTTTTACAGGCGTTAAGTTTACTACTTAATAATTAAATAGTTTACGTAATTATATTTCACTCTCACATAATGCAAAATGTTGTAAGTATATATTTATTTATTTTTGTTTTTAAATCATATTTTTCTCTATTCTAAAGAAAAATATTAGCTACATTGATTTAAAATATTTTCAAAGGTTCCCAAACTTACTTTTTCAACAATGCGCTTTTACACATTTACGCAAAAGGGAAATTACTTATTTGTTCAAAATACGTATATGTATGTTTTTTAAAGTAGCTCTTTTTTCAGTTCTCAATAAAAATATTAGTTAAGCTGACTTAAAATATTTGCAAAAGTTCCCAAACATAATTTTTCAGCAATGCGCTTTTATACATTTACGCAAAAGCGAAATTACTTATTTGTTCGAAATACGTATATGTATGTTTTTTAAAGTCGCCTTTTTTTCAGTTCTCAATAAAAATATTATTAAGTTGACTTAAAATATATTTGCAAAGGTTCCCAAACATACTTTTTCAGCAATGAGCTTTCACAAAAATTTTCTCTTTAAGAAAATTATTATTCAATCTAATATCCAAACCCTTTTCTTGAGATAAATATTTTTTCGATAATAAAATTTATCGTTTCATATCTACGCTAGTTTCATTTCAAACCGTAATGACCACGCCATGTCTGTGGAACATTATTTAAAGCATAACTGCAATCGGAAAACTTTCCGATAGCTGTAAATGATTGTTAAAACTGCACTAGATACTTGAATGCCCGGACCGAGCTAGTCGCAATTGAGTATGTTGTCTTGCACGAGGAACTTCACAGATAAAGTTCGCTACTTCCTACACCCTGTTGCTCCCTTTTCGTCCAATCGATGCCTGGGTACTAAACCTGGGATTTATTCCTTTGGTTTCCATGGTAATATTACCCTACTCAAAAGGAGCTGGCCGGTGTATGGTTGGGAAAAGAGCACAACTTTCTTCGATTTCAAAACTTTCTTCAACTTTTGACATTTTTTTTTCTGCTTTAGGTGGAATTTCGAGGAGATGTGTGTTTCGGAAATGCAAACGTAAGCTTGAAAATGTTTTAATACTGAACGGAAAAGACTAGGAAAATTGAATGATTTTCTGTCTCTGGGGTGCTGTATACATAATTTATTGTATTTAATAAAAGCAAATCGAAATGACGCTTTCTTTTACCTTTTCCTTGCATTGAGTTTATTTTTACTTCAGGATAAACTGTTTATGTATGAGTATTTAGCGAAATTATCTCCCCTTCCCCTATCTCTTTAGAATTTACTTTTTTCTGTTAATAAACTTCAACTTCGAGAATATTTTTTGCTTCATATTGAAGCTCTTCAGGAAGACATTGAAACTTCAACTATGTTGATTTTGGTACATTCAATGTACCTAATTTTTTCTGTTTAGTGCAAGAAATACAAAACGGCATTGTATTTAGTCCTTCTTAATTAAAATCCATTTTTATTCACGATAGCTGGTGTTGAAATAAAACTGTGTATTGCGTAAATAAATTTTAGTGTGAATTGCGTAAAATTTTTTTTGAAGTTATTATTAGAACGCAGTCAGATGCGTAATTTGCAGAATGGTTATTTTAAATAAAGTGCTTAATGCTCCTACCGAAATTTTTAAACATTTTATGCTAAAATAGTTTTTATCTTCTAAATATTGTAGCCATGCATAATTTTGAAGTTAAAATTATGTATAAGGTTTGTATAGAGTAATGTGATGCCATTCTTCTTTCCAAAGGTTGACAACTATGGAGTGCGGCTTTTGAACCGTAGAATATGGGATACGTGCCGCACCGCGTTTTGGTATATATGCCTCAGTAGGGTGGTCGAAAGTGGTCGTTATATGAGGATTTTTTTTCATCTTATCTTTCGCCCCCCCCCCCTTTAAATGTGTCACAGGCTATAAAATGCGATTTGCATAGTTTCAGTTCAATCGGGTAAAATTAATCCGTGCTTCAAAGAGGGTAAATTGAAAGGGATTGTAAAAAAAAAGACAGCGGTTTTTAACAAAAAAAAAAAAAAAAAACGTAGTTTTCCCTCTTTAACACCGAAACTATATGTCTTAGGAACTTTGTTTTCCTCTTATTTCATAGGAAATGGTGTTGTCTTGGAAATAGAATCTCAATCCAGTTTCGATAATGTGGTTTTAGGTCCTTTATTAAACTTTGGAACCCAACCAATGTCTACAGGAAGTAAAATCTATATTACAATGTAGGAATATTGATAAAGAGGTTGCACTGGTTGAAATAATAAACTCTCCGTGGAAACAATTCCAATTTCAAAACAGTTTAAATTTTCATTTTTTGGTGATGCATAAGAAAAATGGGTTAAAAAAACATGGTTGAAAATTAAGATTCAAAGTAGTATGTGATGAACGGGATTGTGATGCAACGGGGTTGTAAAAGCAAACCTCAATCTGAAATAGTTAACCATTTACTGAAGAAAGAAGTTGATTATTATATTTTTCTCCGAACTTTAAATTTTTTTAAGAGATTTAAAAATCAGAACGGATTTTTTAAGTACTACTTCCAATGGGTTGTTTGAAAATCAATGTCATTTAAGAGCTAAAACATATCTTACTGGTTGTTAGTGACACAGCTGACACAGGAGTAAAATTAATCCAAGACTTCAATTCCTCCTTGATTAATGGCGAAGAACAAAGGCAATATCCAAATGTAGGCACATTTTCCCGGATTCTTCAAAAGCCATCACGTCTAAGTCATTACCACCTTAATTTGTAATTTTATCGAGTAATAATGTATAATTTAGCAGTAAAATGAACGAAATGCATTTGAACTTTTCTCATTTTAACTCTTTGCTTCTTCCTTTTAAATCCTTATTCCTTCATTTTAAATCAGGAAATTGTAGCATTTGCTTTAAGAAAATACCTTTTAATATAAAAAGTTAAAAGGACAAAAAGTTAGCAAACGTAGCGGAATATTATAAAGCTTTTAGATTTTTGCGGGAAAACTCTTTTTTGATGATATCCACTGCAATCTGACCTGAGAAATTTCATATACGGTATTGAAATTTCAAATGTGTACTGTCAATTTTTACAGAACAATTGATGGGGTGTGGCGACAAGAGAATAACATTTCCTATGAAATGTTGGCTAGAACCAGCTTTTTAGGACGAAAGGTTTTGATATTATGGCAGAAAAACAATGATTTCTTGCTAAAAATAATTTTATCAAAAACTACTCTTTGAGGAACGGATTCATGTAATCCGACTCAGCTAAAACTTCGCAAATCACATTTTTTAGCGTACTGTTTAAAATTTTAGGGGGGGAAGGCGGCTGCCCCAGTTGAAATTCGATTTTTTTGTGACTATTCAAATACTGCAGTTTTTCATTACGAGATACCACTATTACTAAAATTGAACTTAGTCCAACGATGTTTTATTTTACGGTTTTTCTGACTTTTGTATTACTGGAGTAAGCTTTGTCTGTTTTATAAATGTTATGAACTTCTTTCTTTTTTTTAATAACAAGGATAATCAAGATCATTTGTTTTAGACATTGGCGGATAGTTAAGGGCTGGTATAAAAAAGAAAACACTAGATTAAGCAAACTTATCAAGTAAGTTCTGATCAGTATACCTCAAATCAATTTACTTTATGTAAAACTTGGAATTATCAGTGTCAAACCGTCCTTACGTATACTAAGAACCTGGCAAAAATATCTCATACCGAGACTTAGCCAGGTGATAGCAAAGCACATAATAAAGAAAACAGCAGCACGCTTAGCCGCTATTAAGAATATGAACAAATCAAATTTAGAGAAAACACCCCTAAAAAATAAATGTATAAATTTAAAAAAAAAATTAAGAATTTAATTTTTAATTCGGTTAGGATTCCAAGACGGATATTCAGATACTGATGAATGTTTAAGCATTATCATCTTCACAGCACTATAATCTAGGATTTCTTTTTGCTTTTATTTAGTAACCAATACATACTGAAAAAATTAAGTGTATTATCAGGTATTTATTGCTGAACAATGGGGAAACGCTCTGCTTGATGTTACTGGTGGTTTAGAAAATAATAATAATAAAAATATATTAGGTATTCTTTAATTTTTTTTTTGTCGCACACATGTTGTACGGTAATAGTTTAATAGCACAGCTTGATTTATTTATTTTTCGTGCACCATAAGATTTTTTAGAGCTTCAAAAAAAAAAAAAAAAAACTCAGCTGCTTAATTTCCGAAATAAATGGGTGTTGAAATTTGCAGTTGGATCTTGTATTATAAAACTTAAGCGTTTGGGAACTCCTGCATTAGGAAATTTATCCAGACAAAATAAAAGAATGTAGCAAATGCGTGGATATTGGTGCTGGATAAAATTATTCATTTTATCACCATTCTTTTTTTTTTTTGTAACGTTTTAACCTAATTATATAATTTTTATCGAACGAGATGAGAAGTTTCACTGTAACTCCTTTTATACATTTCAGTTGTTTCCAGATATAGTTGTACTGATAATGGTAACGAAAAACATGTCTGAAAAATAAAAAGGGAACATTTACTGCTAAAGATCTTGCGTGACCAGAGTCATGTGATATCATAAAAAGAGTAGGACTTCGGTTAATGGGGAAAATTTAGCCACTTTCGAAATGAATCTGTCAACCTAAAAATGATTCATTATTGGGGAATCCCTGTTTTATTTCCTTTCAGATACAATTTAATCAATATTAATCTATTTCTTCTGTCTGATTAGAGCACATTTTTTTCAAAAAGTGTCTTGTCAACGAGAAGAAAGTAGATATTCTTGAAATGAAACCATAATTACATTGAATAAAATGATTTTTGGAAGCTGAAGTTTAGGAAGTCATTTTTCAAATAGAAAAGTCTTTTCGGTGGCCAAGAAACTGTATTTTCTTCGAAAAAAAATTCTTTTGCAAGGATCTGTAGCAGAGAAAGTTTTTAGGTGTTTTTCCCTTTTTCATTTTGCACATTATTTATGATTTGTTTTCCTATTATTTCCTTTTTCTCAGAAACATTTGGTAGAAGTGATTGTTCTTGAATGTTTGGCATTGTATTCTTGTGCCAAGTGTACTCTGGTGCCTTTATCCATGTACCTAAGAAAAAAAAATCAAGAAAGAACTTCCTTTGTCGATAGATGAGTATCCAGGTTGATTGAGGTTCATATGAATTTCAGAAAGTTATACCAAACACCTTGTAAATTTTATTTACATTTAATAATCGTATATTATGGTAATAATTTAAAAAAAAAAGAAAATGAACCAAATTTAGAGCTGCATAGAAGAATAGAACCAAACTTCCACTCACATACTAGGAAATTGCAATGTCTTGTTCAAGTCTGGTTGAGCAACCCACTATCTTGATCTTCATCAATAGCCTTCGTTTTGCATCAAAAGCTTGGTATAACTGGTGTAGGGTTTCCAATCCCGCGCCAAATTCAGTCTCGCGGGATATCGGGATTGTAAGGAGCCAATCCCGCGGGATTGAAATTATTATATTAAAAATTAAATTTTTATGTCAAATAAAAAATTTGAGCTTTTTTTTAGGAAGGTTGTGCTTTTATTACTTGAATTAATGGTCTTGTCTCGAATTCCGTGCAGCAATTGTAAAGCACTACAAAGTCAGATCTTAGTTGGCAATTATCGTTTGGTAAGCAAAAGTGTGCCGCTCGTATGGGAAGGGAAAGAATTTTTGCTTTAAAATAATGCGCTTGATGAAAACATGTGCTGTGGCTCCACTGCGGTTGATTGTACGGAAATTAAATAGTTGTGGACATTTAGAAAAAGATCCACATTAACTTAATCACCTTCTGAAATACATTTTTCTTTTTTTCTTTTTTTTTTGTGCCCGGTTTTTGTTTAAGAACTGCAAATTTCGGATAAAGACGTTGTCTGTTGGATATGTGTTTTGCTGCATCCTATTTAACTTGCATTACCCTTGTTGCTCCCTAACGCTGTTCATTGTATGAGTGAATTTGATTCATTGCAACAAGGGGAGAATACTGCTTGATTTAACAATTTCACCAAGTCGCAGTCTTAGTAAAAGTGTTTGGATAACTTCGCTAATTTTCATCTCTGACTTTTAAGAGGAATTCAAAAACATGAGTAGCTTAACTTACTGCACTGTCATGCGAGTCATCTTAAATTTCATACCAGTTTCTGTCGCCCCTTTTAAAGTCGTGCCGAATATATAAATAATATTTTTCATTGCTTTCTTCTTTGCAGTGCACTTTTTGTGATCTTTGAGTTTTGAGTGCATTACTAAAGTTTACAGAAGTGCGCCAACATTGTATTCAAGCTTCTCCAGAGGGTTTTGGAATATGTAATACACTTTCTCTATTTTTTCTAAAGCGTAATTTAATGGATTTTGAATTTTAGAGATGGTTTTTGAAATGCGCTTATAAGTTTTACGCATTTTTTCAATTACTGAACGTATGAAAACTGAAACCTAGAATAAGAATATCAATTCATTCTCAGAAAAATCTACTGTATTTCTACTGTGTTCTTAAATGGTAAATCCATCATTAGTCAGATGAGGTACACAGTTTTTCTTGCTCTTCTAGCAGATATGCGAGGAAGAACTTTAACTTTAGATGATGCTTGTGAAAACAGTCTTTTTATAAGCGGCAAAAGCTGAAAAACGTTTGAATAGAAAAAAAATTTTCAGGATCTGGAATCCTGCGGGATTGAGAGCAAAATCCCGCTAAATATCCTGCGGGATCCCTCGGGATTCGGGATTGGGGTTTCGCGATTGTAGTCTGGTGCTAGTATCTCTACCAGTAGACAAATCAAATGTACAGTATTCCTTTTTCCGATTGGCGTGGAGAAATCCTTACGCAATTCGTCAAAAGGAAGAGTTGCGCATTGATTTGTCCACAGGTGGACACATCTGCACACGATTGTGGAGTGGACAGTGTGAAAAATGTGCGAGATGGATTACATACTACCACTTCGATATCGTTCGTGTTTCCGGAAAGGCACACGTTAATTACATATATCCCGCCAACTGAACTTCGATTTCTTATGTTGAAAACATCAGGAAATGATCAGTGATGTTCAAAACACAATTGCATATTCAATGCAATTATGTTCTGATGTTCAAAGGTTCCACTTCGTTTTGTTTTCTTTTAATGTCCCTGGTAGACTCGGGTTTTTCATTTATGTACTTTTTGAACGGTTATTAAGTTTGAGTAAAAGTTTAAGTCTCTTCTTTTCCTGACCTATTTAAAGGATGTGTCTGGTTCTTCGTTTTTTGATCGTTGTGCATCTCAGAGTCCAAGTAAAATTTAAATGCTAGATTTCATAGACTATGCTATCATTATAATTTCTAAAGTACTTTTTTAAAAAATCTTATTGATTGCATGTAGCTAAAAGAAAAAAAAACTTGATTAGGCGCCTAAGTAGTTTCCCATTTTGAAATAAGCCAGATAAAATCCCAACAAGTCAAAATAATGATCTTCAACATGTAAATTTCACCTTAATAAATATACAGAAAATCTAAAATTCATCTCACGATAATGTACGGCCATAACTAATTTGGAGATTCAAAAGTTAATCTTTTGATGTGTGTACTTGGAATTTGATGGAGGAACCCCGCCAAATTACTATATTGATGTAAATTTGGATGCTTGGATTGCTTTAATATAATGAAGAGTATCGTCATGCTGAATGGTAATCAAAATATGAGTGGCATCAAAATTAATAATCTAGGAATTTCTCCGGATTTGTAGTGTACATTTTTCACACCCACACACGCGCGCGCACATCCATAAAGTAAGGAGTTTGTTTGTGGATCACATACTGGGGAAAAAGTAAAGCCTGGTAACATGAAATTTGGCATACAGGTGCAGTTTCTGACAACGTTGTACACTTTGGAGCCCGATTTTTGATAAATTAGAAAAAGCGAATTGGTTAAAAATAATTTTAAAATATGCAGCAAAGAATCTATCAATCAATCCTTTTATCATATGATTTTTCGTAGTTCGATAGTTAGTATTACGGTGTACGTCACAGAGCACACAACTTAACTTTGCCCCCGAAACTTAAGAGCCTTTTGTCTCAACGAATAAAGCAGTGGGTTAGCGTCACAAACGTCCCTGGATCAAACCCCACTACGGGCACATCGTTCCCTCTGACATTCACATCTGTAAGTCACATATTGACGACCCGTACGTGATTCCAATATGTGGCGTACAGATGTAGACGTGGAAGGAGAGAGAAGCGTGTCCGTGGTAGGGTTTGACTCACGGACTTTTGTAACCTGTTGTACCCAGTGCTTTAACCGCTGATCCAAAAGGGCCTCAAGACTCGGGGGCAAAGTTGCATTAGGTGCTTTCTGACGTACGCCACATTGAGTAATTTTACGTGCAAAAGTGACAGTAAATACAAGTGTAAAGCACGTTCCTTTTGTGTCTTGGGTACTTTAGCACTGCTTAACTTTTAAAGTATTTCAAAAGCAAAAACATAAATAACTAATACGACGCTCTTTTTTCCGCATTATTGTGCTGTTAGCATTTACTTAACTAAATATTAGCGATATTAATAGGATTGGAAACTTTAAATTTTCAAGCTCTTTGTATCAACAGAACAATACCTTTTAAACAGAAAACATTTCAAAGTTAACTAACTTTATTTATTTATGAAGATACATTTAATGTTGAGGAGTCGTCTAATGGGGATCCACAGCTTTAACTGCGTCCCCCTTGAAATTTTGGAATTTATTTAAGAAAGAAAACCCCCATGTAATCTCATTTTCTTAACATTTTATCGTAAATGTATTCTTGCAACACTCGAATAAATCCGTGGAAAAATTTCAAGATTGTCGCTTATCTTAAGTACTTTCAATGCATTGTGATAAAAAACCTCTTTAACACTCGGAATTCGATAAGGTACGAGAAGCATTAAATTACTTCTTAGTTGAGCATAAAAGTGTACTTTTATAACATCTGGCGACTTGATGTTAGGGCTTGATTTCTCTTAAGTCTTCAATTCAGTCACTGAAATCACTCGATCAAATAATATGGAAAAAAATGAAAATGCCATAAAAGGAAATTTTTAATTTTTTTTATTGCCTTAGAGGAACGAAAGCAAAAGCGCTAAATTGTGTAGAAAAAATAACGGAGAAAGTTAAATGAAATAAAATCATTGGATTTGAGCTCGGTTTATTTGATCCGTTTGTTATAATTTGAAACAATTTTGGTAATATTTTCATTCGTGAAGTCTGTCAATTTGATTCATTCGTTAATTGTGCGAAAACCTTAATCATAGCTTAAAAACTTTTGATTTTATTCATCTGTTTACTATGCAGAAACGTTGATAATCTTTGAAATCTGTTTGATTCCTTTGCTTTGATAGTAATTCAATCCTTTCGCTCTGTGTAATGATTCATATGATGAGATAAGGAAACGTTGAAAATTATTTATTTCTTGAATTCTGCCGATTTTATTCACATGTTAAATGTAAAAAAATTTGGACAATGATTAAATCCTTGAACTCTAGGAATTTGATTCATTTGTTAAATGTAATGAAAAGTTGATAATAAGTTGATTCGAATGAAACTTTCGCTACGACTGTGACGGCAATAAAATTCGTCAGTTGTAATAAATAGAATGACGCCCAGGCTAAGATCCAGAGAAGAAAGTAAAGGGGTCCAAGGCAGCGCCGTCCCTATGTGCAAGGTCGTGCAAGGCACGTCGGCGCCAGAGCCAAAAAGGCGCCAAGCTCTACCGATCAAAAATGCTTCAAATGAAAGGAAAATAAACTCTAACCAAAAAAGTAAAATGGAATTCTTCATTATATCCAACGGAGGCAGTGAAATTGTACTGCTCATTGAAATAAATATTCCGTCTCGTTGAGAATCTAAAAGGAAAAATTATTGACTTGTTGTGTCTAAACATGCCATTCAAAAGCGCTATTTTTTACACTGAAAATAAGGGACTTTAATTAATGCATACACTAGCATTTTTATTTTTAATGGTGAGCCGTGAATGCTATTTCGGTATGTCCATATAATACAAGGTTGAGAATACGAGGAGCAAGAAATTTGCTTATCCCCATTTTGGTTCTTGGGGCGAATATCTTGTGTTATAATTAGTGCAATCATAGTCTTTTTGTGATTTTTAATTCGTTGTAGTTCTACTGCTTCATTTTATCATACATAAAAAAAACAAAAAAAAAAAAAAAAAAAAAACGGTATGCACATTTGCATAGTACTTAGAAGTGCGTAATATTTATACATTGTAGACAATGATTTAGGTTAATATTTTAGTTCCGAAAAGTCACGAGTTGACCATAATTACTCGATTTTCCTCCCTCCCTTTTATCTCTTTAAATATTTGTGCATTAAATAAAATAATAATAAAAAAAAAAAAACTGTGGTGAGACTATGTATTTGTTTTGGATCTTAAATTCAGTGATTTTAGTTTCAGATTTTAAGGGGAAATATCCTCTATATTTCAACTTAAAAATCTATTAAGTGCTCTGTTGTCATGTTTTGACAAGCATAACACTTTGAATAATAATTTATCAACTAGAGAGATATATAGAGCGGTGTTAACTTCGATATTTAAAATATTTTCTTTTTCCTAAAAAAAACCGCATTAGCATATCAAAGGCAGGGCTCGTCAAACAAGGGGCCTTTGTTTGATAGAAAAATCAGACTCCGAATTCATTAATAATTAAGACGCAAAACTCAATCTTTACCGAGGCCTAAATACTAAATCAGAGAAAGCTTTGTGATTTCTCATTTTTCTCTGTTGCCATCTCATATTTATCAACAAATTTAAAATGTTTGTAATTCATTTTAGCAAGACTTTTGAAAACAGCAAAGTCCGCGCGCAAGCGCAGTTGAAATCATTGAGAAGGAATAGAGGATTAGTATTCCTTCTCAATGGTTGAAATGGCAAATTTGTGATAGCCGGGATTTAACGTCGAGTTTCAGTTCGAAATTTGTTTTTAACTTTTATGCATTCTCGTGCTTAAGGTTTCGCGCTACGTAGCACAAACATTCAAATGAAGTCCATTTAAAATGTAAATATTATTTTCAAAAAATTTGTACTGTTACCCTTTTCAGTAAATTTGAACTTTTCTGCACTAAAATTTTTTGATACATTTAAAAACAACTCCTCTACTTTTCGAAAGTTAAAGGTAAGAATTTAGCTGAGTTCTGTTAAATAAGATTTGATAAATTAGATAATTGGCATTTTTTTTTTCAAATGTTGCCAAACAACTGGACTGAAGACTGGTTGCAAATGTGTTAATCTCCCTCACATTGCAGAACAAAATGATTACTATTCAACATTTGGCGATAATTTGATGCATCGAAATATTTCTAAATCAAAGAGTCTTTGACGCAAAAATTTTGGCGAAACGTTGGTAGTTTTGAAGCAATATTTTCATTTCCCAATCGTTGAAATGTCATTCTGGTTCCTCAAATTTAGTTGACTTATAATTGGTGTTATTTTTAAATTTTGTTTTCTTGCAACATTTCGAAAAACTAAAATTTTAAATTTGGAGGTCTGATCTGTAACCAAAAATTAGCATTTTATGATTTGCAATTTTTTTTTTTGAATTTAACCAGGCTCAATATTTGTTATTTTATATCGTACTTTTCCGTTACATGTACTGAATGGCGTATGCTTAATCTTGGCTATTATTTTCCCATTTATTTATTATAGACATGTGTGGTCTTAGAAACTGCTCTTTTGGAGCTATCATATCTTTTTTTTTTTTTTCTTTTGATGGACTTGTAAACAAAACAAGGCTGAATGAAAGTTTAATTAAAATAAAAAATAATCCTATGAAAAGTAGTTTTTCAAATTAAAAAAAAATGTTATTAAACAAGAACAATTCCGTTAAAATAATGCGGTAAAATAACTTTTAAAGTTTCATTTAGCTTAATAAAAATATTGAGTCATAAATAAGATTAAAGGTCCCATTGAATTTTAAATATGAAGGAAAGGGAGCAAACCTGTCGACGATGCAAGCGTAATTTTTAAAATTTCACCAAGCGTATACGTAAACAAGTAGACAAGCCAAGTGACGTCATATAACGAAAAGCAACTGAGGTGTTGCAGATGCTGCAACGTGGTCTGTGCGCAAGGATTCTGTTATACAGGATTCCTCTCACCACCATGGTCGCCTGCGGCTACAATGGGTCAATGTGCATAGAAGCTAGCGTGCTGATTGGCAGCAGGTCGGCTTTTCTGACAAATCCCGCTTCAACTTGTGGCACCATGTTGACGAATTCGTGTCAGGCGCTATGCCGGTGCACGGCACATTTCGTAGTGCATCATCGAACGCCATAGTGGACGAACACCCAGAGTTATGGTCTGGGGTGCCATAGCATATCATGGACGATCACAATTGCTACGAATTGTGAGCAATTTCAACAGTACCCGATACATAAACAAAGTTTTACAGCCCCAAACTATTTTTTTCCTGCAAGGATTGCCAGGGGCTGTATTCCAGCAGGATAATGCCCGTCCACATGTCGCCATGACTGTCAAATCCTACCTTGATTCGCAGCAGGTACAGCTTCTTCCTTGGCCTGCATATTCCCCGGATATGTCACCGATTGAACAGGTGTGGGATTTCGTTGTGCGGCGTCTCGCTCGTGATCCTTGTCCTGTTGCTTTGACAGACGAACTTTGGTTGCACATACAAACAATATGGAATACTCTCCCGCAGGCAGATATTCAAATTTTGTTTCACTCCATTCCGTGTCGTGTAGCAAGTCATATTGCGGCGCGTGGTGGCCACACAAAATACTAATTTCTATCTCTTTTTATTGTTTGTTTGGTTTGAAAATGTAATCATTTATTTGTAGTATTACCCATCAACTGTGTATTAAATTTCATTCAACTATGATGCTTTCTTCATGGTGTTGCAATTTTCAGAAACAGGAGTGTATGTGCTTTATAATTTAGGGGGGGGGGGCGCAATCTAACCTGACAGTATTGTGAAGAAGGAGTAATTTATGGCGAAAGATTTCCGCTATTGCCAGCAAAAAAAAAAGAGTGATCCCAGAACATGATAAAGTAATACCAAACTGCTCAAAGCAAACCCTTAAAAAGCTAATGAGCCCTGGTGGGCTCCTTCGCCCACCATACTTACCTCACATTGCACCAATTGATTTCCCTTTACCCGGAAAAAAAACCGTGACAAAAAAGCTTGAAAATATGTCCGTTATCCAAAATACCACCTCTAAAATATTTTGGTCAAAAACCAAATAGTTTCTGTCTACCTGGGATCACGAATTTGTGCGCTACACTGCCAAAGATTTTCGACAACGAGGGTAGTTACACCGTTGAAAAATAATAAAAACTTTTAAAAAATTATTCATTTGAAAAAAAAATCATTATATAAATATATATATATATATAATTTTAATGTATAAAAATCTTCTGTGCGGACGTTTGTCACCATAAGGCTTTCAAACGGCTGGACCGATTTTGATCAAATTTTTTGTATGTAATTAAATTGTGGCAAGCATGGTTTCGAACCGGGATGAAAAGAATCGGAAACGTTTTTACTTTCTTCTATATCTAATATATAGAAGAAAGTATTGGATTCGTGCAAATTTTCGAATTTCGAATTTTGACGGATTCGAACATTTTGAGGTGTGCAGAGTCCATTTCGACTATTTTTGGAAAATGTCTGTCTGTGTGTGTGTGTGTGTGTGTATGTGTGTCACGTCTGTGTGTGACTAGTTTTTTGTGGCCGCTCTACAGCAAAAACTACCGCATGAAATCGAACGAAATTTGATACACATATGTGCCCCTATGTGAACTTGTGCCCATTGGTTTTTGGCGAGCATTCCTCCAAGGGGGGTGGAGCAATGGGACGTTTTTTGTTTTGCGTGACTGCTATTCCCCAGGAAGTAATTGGCGGAATCAGACAAAATTTGGTCCATATGTTGTCCCTAACAGGTACAGATCCTGATTCAATTTTGGTGTCAATAGCTCAAACGGGGGTTGAGCTATAGAACGTTTTTTGCCGTCAATTGTGACTGATGTATCTCAATAAATAATGAACGTAATCAAACAAAAATTTATCGACAAGTAGCCCTTAGAGGGTATAAGAAATGATTCTATTTTGGTGTCAACAGCTAAAAAGGGGGTGGCGCAATCGAACGTTCTTTTTTTTTTCCATTGTGAGTGCCATATCTCAAGAAGTAATGCTACGTTCTGGATGAAATTCGGAATAAATATGAATCCATATGTAAACAGGCGTTGGTTTAATTTTGGCGCCAATCGCTCCATGGGGGGCTGATTTTTTTTTTATTTGTGTGAATAAAAATAGCTTTTTAATTGCAACAATAAGAAAGATAAATGGGTCATTTTCTCTAAACTGCTAAATTCTTGTCCTTGCTCCAAAAATAACAAACTAAGTAGTATAGAAATAAAACTGACGCTAGAATGCTTTAACAACATATTTTTATGTTTGTAAAATAAGTTAAAACAAACACTCTATTATTATTATACATTTAAATAATTTTTTGACATGATAAATGTCATTCCCCTGTGTGTCCCTACCTCCACCTTAAAGCAAAATCAGCTCTAAAGATTCAGGAAGCCATGCATATTTGTACAGAAAATGTTGTTTAACCTCTTAAGAAGTGTTATGCAATGTTGTAAAATAGAAAAAAAAAATTCTTCAAGGTTTGCATTATTTAAAAAAAAAAATAGTAAAAAATGTCTTTTGATTTTTTTCATTCCCCTGTCGAGGAATGGAATGAATGTTTCTCACACCTGGTAATAGTTGTATTAACTCATAATTTAATCTTTGAATTCTGGTCTCGTCATAGAAATAATCTTAATTAGTTCTTTTTGAATAAATATACGGTGTCGAGTATATTTGGGTGATATCAAGTTAAATCTTGATAAGTATTTTTAATGACTGTCATTACCCTGTCTTTGATAATTCATTTAATTTTGTAATAATCGCTCAATGAATGATTGACTCTTGTTTGTATAGAGTTTCCCCCCCTTACTTTAAGTGTCATTGATATTTGTTGTTTGCAGTTATGACAATATATAAGTTAACTTTAATTTTTGTCATTCCCCTGTCGTCCTTCCCCTGTAAAATGTAAAGGAAACAAATAATCACAATAACTACTTTTTGGACACCACGACATTGGATCTTTTTCAATTTCATAAAAGTAGTGTTTCCTTTTCCCACATAAATTATAATATCGTCAGTAAAACGCATTATTTCCTCTAAGTGTCATTCCCCTGGCACAGTGAATGCCATTCCTTGCCCTGTTCAAATTGCGCTGTTTAGGGAAAATGACCCAAATCGTAACAGACTGTCGTCTGCGTTCAGCTCGTGCTTTTAATTGCATGGAAATGATCCGAAATATTATCTCAATGATTTAAAATTATTAATTGTTGCCATCTTGTGTCTGTTAACAGATAAATGTTTGTAATTATTTTAAGCAAGGCTTTTAAAATAATTTTCAATTTTCATTCTTTGCTTTGCTTTTGAGATAAATCAGGAATTGGGATGGTCATCAAGTTTTGGCATGTGTAATTTTGTTTTCGTTGAGAATATTGCTTCCTCGTTAAGCATGGGGAGGGATCAGAATTATAAGAAAGATATAGAAAAAAGTTTCGTGATGGCCACAACATAATAGTTGTTAATGAATTAATTAATTTAAACATTGAATTTTTATATCTCCCAAATGATTAATATCTGTTTTTACCTATTGTTGAGCGAGAACTGAAATAAAAGATTTAACCTGTTGCCAAAGGACAATAAGAAAGCCAGCTCTGCTTTTTGTAATGAAATTTTCTACTGTGATATGTCAATTGAGAATTGATAAAACGTAAAGAGAAAGAGTGAAGCCTTCGTTTCTCTCTTGAAAGCAACGATTTTAGGTCCCGAGATTCATTTTAAAGTGAAGTACTGGAAGGTTCACGCAAAATGTGTGTTCTGTCGTCGTAGTTGAACCATGTGACCGGATCGGTGCTTTATGTTTTCCTAACCAAATGATCAGAAAGTACCGACCTAGCAACATTTGTTTCTCTTCTGAAATCCATCTGAGTTTTGGCACCAATGTCAAGAATACTTTAAGGATTATCCAACTAATCAGTACATTATTAAAGGAAAAGATAGTGGAATTTAAAGACGAAACAAATTTTATTTTCGTCCAGATAAATTACAATAGGGTAGTTCTGTACACAAAAGATCAGTGCAGTGGAAGATCTTTATCTTTAGTGGAAAGAACAAATTAGACAATATATGAAGTTTAAAAATTTTCTTTTAAAAGATCGGACCGCTAATCGGTCGGAGTTCGCTTCGCTCATTGATCGGCTGGATCACAATAACGTGGTGATTTGGCGACTTTGGCTATAAACAGTAGAGTTGCGTGATCATTTGCTTACATTTTAAAGCTAGTGTTAATGCAATTTGTTGTATTTTTTGGCAAAACATTTCAATTTGCAAAGAATTGTTTTTCGTTTTTAAAGAGTTTTTAGTCATTTTAGTTGAAGAATGTGTTTATTTTGCATCGGGAGTGGGGGGGGGGGAGATGAGTGATTTTCGCTTATTCAAAGAACTGTTTTTACCTTTATCATTTTTCTAAACGATATCCTTACGATTGTTTTATTCTTTTTCATATGGGGGACGTTGCAGCGGGATTTCCCGTTTGTTCTAGATGGGTAGTTAGATTTTTACACTTAATATCTGAAGACGATTTTTATCCTTTGAGTATGGCTGAAGGAACAAACCATCAAGTACGGGAGAAAAAATAGTTAACAAAATAACTTCTCAATGGGCATTAGATAAATCAAGTTGTAATAAATATTCGCATTCCATAGCAGCTTAAAACATTTTTTTTTGCATATTTTTTTTTAACAGAACGGTTCAAACACTTGATAGTTCATTGAAATTTTTTAGCATTTCAATTTACAAAGTTTGAACAGAACAAATGACAAAAAAAAAAAAAGTTATTGTATTGTTTGTAGAAACGTAAATCGCAGTAGGAAGTAAAAAATAAATCTATTTTCTAAACAATGTTAATAAGACCTTCATGCACAATTCCTGATATGGTGTAAATTTAATGTTCAATTTGCGGGTAAAACATACTTAACAATAAAAATTACAAAAGTACGTAACTTTTTTCATTGATTTTTTCTTCAGACTGAAGTTTCATCATTCACCAGAAGAAATATGGAAGTCTCTAGCTGTGATGCTTGTCATTTGCGGTTGATGAACAACCACAGATGTTCGGAAGGTCCATGGAATATCCAAAACAGGACTCCAAACTTCATCTCCGGATATACAGGAAAAATACCAATAAACCTCCGTTGGACTGGAAACGGACATCCTGCTGAAAGCCGCGATTTCAACTCACAGTGTAGAGCTCCTGGTAAGTCAGACATTAAAAATGTCGTTTCGATTTGTTAAAACTTCATGATTTGTACTGACTGTGGTATCATCACTGGCACTAATGGTGAATATCTTTTGTGTTTGCTCTGCCGGAATGATATCATACTTCTTAGCGTGATTCCAGATGGTGGCATATGATCTTATTCAAAGGTATACCGTTTGACCACTTTCGAGTGGGAAGTTGCCAATCCGCTAGGCTTGGACGTCGTCGATGTCCTCAAAACGGGCTCAAAGCGTTTGGGTCGTTTTCTACAAGGTCCAACATCTCACAGCAACAGTCAACCAGACGTTGTTTCTGTTCGTCAGTCAACACGTGGCCCCAATTTTGCACAAACTTTTCGCATTCTCAAATCTTCGGTCACAATTTTTTTTCACTGACATGTGGTTCATGTTAAGTTCTTCTGATATCATTCTTAAACTAAAACCACGGTCTGTATCGAGAAGACACTTCACTTTTGCTCGTCGGCGGTTGTTGTGACTGGGCGTCCAACAATATCCTTGTCATCTGCGCTCTCCCAACCGCTCTGGAAGTCCTTGTGCCAGCGGAAAATCTGGGCTTTCGATAGAAATCCCAGATAAAGATACCCTACTGATAGGCCTGTTGGATCAGGGAAAGTGCGTCCGTTAGCGACTTGCCAAAGCGAACAGAAAAATTTGATTGAATAACGTTGCTCCAGCGAACGCTCCATTTTCGTCTCTTATCACTGTGACCAAAATCTGAATAAGGGGTCTGTTTCCCAAGCGATACACACTGGACCAGAGCTCGTAGCCGACTGCTGCGCGATGCGTTTGGTTCGTTATATGAGTTATATCCTTTACTCCAATGATCAATCGTCGAAAGCGCGCTGGAGCGAATTGCGCGTCGCTCAGCGGCCAGTCCCATTACTTAATTTAGACACCCTGTATATATTCTTAGTTTACTTCAGGGCTACGGAATCGGAGAGAAAATTACGGGCTTCGGAAATAGTTCAGCCTTTGACTCCGACTCTACTACCAAATCAGTCGAACTCCGGTTGTGACTCTGCAGCCCTGGCAGAGCTGCTAACAAGGAGGGAAAATGATCTACTCAGACTATGATTCTTGGAGTTATATAGCTTTCGACTCTAGATTCCGACTCCACGACTTCGCAACCCTAATGGTTGGTTACACTACCGCAGCGAGAATTTTTATTGTGGTGGGGTGAGGGAGGTTTTCAGAACAGTCATCATATGTGTGTATGAATTACAGATGATGTTCGGCAAATATGTTAGAACCAAGAGCTTTGGAGGTGGACATTTAAACCCACTTCACTTCGCCACTGCTTTATTTGGTATGTCAATATCCTTCTGAAGTTTGCGAATTGGTTCTAAGAAAGTTTCTAAAAATAACATCATGGTATAAACTTCTCTGAATAAAATAGGTTTTAAATTTTTAACACTTTAATTACAACATTATTAAGTCTTGTGAGGAGAACACAAGAGTGAAGGTTGTGAAGGTTAAGTTTTGTGAGGAGAAGTTGTGTTGGCTTCTCTAACAGCTTATGGATTCATCTGCTTCCACCTAAAAACCGGAAATTTACTTTTCAATCTGACGTTTGCTAGAACATTGCGGCGATTGAAAATTTATGGTTAGTTAGTTTTTTTCAGCAAAACTTCTGCCAACTGCGCTTTTTAAACTTCAACTTCGAAAAATACTGAAAAAAAGTCCCTGAACCCCATTTTTTCCGTCTTGCACTACCTGAGATGGTCTCTTTTTATGTCTTTGCGACTTCATTTTAGCGAAGCGTTCGGGGGAAGCCTCAGAGCCTCTCCTCCCAACATCATCAAAGATCATCTATAATTGCTTTTTGATACTTCAACTTCGAAAATTTTCCACGAGAGAGGTTCAAGCGCCACTACTTTCCCTAACGTCATTAAAGATGGCTTACAATTTCGTTTTAGATCTTAATTTCAAAACATTGCTTTTACGAAGTGCCTGAAGGGAGAGCTGTTCGCCCCATTGCCATTGAACAGCTTCCTTGTATCTGCACTTGCGTTAATCCGCTACGAAATTATTTCGTACGAATAGTTCAAGTGTACAGGGAATATCGACATAAAAGTTTGCTTTAAAATATTTAAAGTATTTACACTCCCATTTCTGTACAAATACAGGGTGATTATAAAATAACGTGAGGTATTCAGAGCCCTCTAGCAAGTGAAGTATTAGACGAAACCTCGCCGAATTTCATGGGCGTACATACCAGACCATGGGATTTTGATTTCTGCAATAAAAAAATAGTACCAAAAGTCACCATCCGGGGAAAATTTTAGCGCTGAAAAAGTGTATTACTTGCGAATACTAAAAAATTAAATGCCAAAAAATGCCAATTAAAAGCACACATCAAGTTTTTGCTGCAAATAATTGTTGCTTACAAATGAGGTTCAATAAAATCAACAAGAAATTTCAATTTGTAACAAAAGAGAAATTTCGGCGCGGCAGCAAGGATTTCCATCTGAATAATATTCATGTAAGATGGTGCACCACCCCATGTACTGAGTGTATGGCGGCAACATTTCTTTGATAGCAGTTTTATTAGTCATGCATTTCCTACGGTATGGAGACCGTAGTCGCCCAATCTTTCACCTAGTGATTTTTAACCATGGGATTTCGTAATAGCGTTGTGTATCTGCGACATGTTCCCGATATCTCAACTTTCAAAACTAGAAAAATGTTACAGGTAGGCGAAATTAATACCCACCCTAGAGATGTGGAAAGTATTCTGCATTGTATGTAGTACCAGGAAAATCTTGATGTTGGTTATATTGAACATCACTTGTTGGTAAAAATCATATTTTGTGAATAAAATCGATGTATATTTTATCAGTTAGCATTTAATCCTTCAATAGTCACAGTAATACACCTTTTCAACGCCAAAATTTCCCCTGGTGATTTTTGGTACAATTTTTTTTAATTTCAGAAATCGAAATCCCATGGTCTACTATGTATGCTCATGAAATTTGGTAATGTTTTGTCCACTACTTCGCTCGCTAGAAGACTCTGAACACCTCACGTTATTTTATAACCACCCTGTATATGCTAATATAAAAAAACATAACTTGAAGCACCCTCATTTACTATATTACCCCGTATTATCTGTCACGCCCGAAATTTCGAGGTTCACCAAAGTTTGCCCGTTTTGGGGTTAAAGTTCAAATTGATGTCGGAGGCTGAATGCTATTTTTTTTCACTGATATTGTTTTACATAAAAAAGTGAAAGAACTCACTCCCGAGACTCGTTTATCTTATTTTACGTAACTTTGAGTCAGTTAATTTGTTTTTTCTACAAGCATGCGCGATAAAATAACTGTGACTCCTCGAACCGTCATTCACCGTATTACCCCAAATAATTCAACATGTCCCAAAATTCAGGGTTCACCGAATTTTGCCTGTTTTCGGGGTAAAAATTCAAATTGATGCCAGAGGCTGGATTTTTTTTTTGTTCACTTATATTGTTTTACATAATAGAGGGCACGAAAAAAAAAAAAAAAAACTCGAGCCAGTGACTCAGGGTTCGCACGCTCCTTCAAAACTCCTCCAATACTCCTTCATTCAGGAAATTTTCCTAAAGGGCTTTTCAAACTCCTTCATTTTGGTTTTAATTCCTTCAAAACTCCTTCTTTTTTGGTTAAAGACTACATAATTTTCCTCTATGACAGTGACTTAAAATACTTCAACCGACAACTTAACATCGTCACTTGGGCAAAGGTATATTTACGATTTCGATGTAGTAATTTCATATATTTATTTTTTTCATAAAGATGTGATTTACAAATTGAGCATAGGAGTCGTAAAAGTTGAAGGTGAAAATATTATTAGAGGACTAAGACATTTCATTAGTGAAGTAAAACATGCTTAAATGATGCTTAGCTATTTTTTTTTTTTTCAAGTTTTATAACTATTGATTTTCTCTCTACCACACTCTCAGCAACAAAAGTCAGTTTATAGCAATTGTGTTAAAGAAAACAATTGTTTAGTAAATCGCAGTTCTGACAGTGTAAAAAGGGTCATCCATGAGTGATGTCATAACTTGAGGGGGAGCCGGGTTCATGAAATTATGACAAGGGTGAGAGAGAGGATGATAAAAAGTGACATCACAGAGTTGTTACAACAATATGTTATGACATGTGACGAAGAGTAGTAAGGTGAAATGTGACACTTAATGACAGAGGGGAAGGAGGTTAATTACGATAAATAAAAGTGCTACACCATTTATGGAAAGCCCATTAGTACACCTTCAAAATCTCATTTTACTCCTTCAAAACTCCACCAAAAATCCTTTATTTAATTTCTGAGATTGTGACTCTTTAATCTTAATTTACGTGAGTTTGAATCAGTTCTTTTTATTCTTTCTACAATAATAAAGGATAAAATAGATATGACTATTTTTTATTCCAAACATATCTATATAATTTATATGAACGGCATTCAAAGAGTTCCTTGCTAATAAGAAAAATCTGAAGTCAGCTATGAATAAATGATGAAATTGTGCGCTCCTTGTATATTTTCTGCTGTAGGTAGAAAAAAGTTTTCTTTTCAAGAATAAAAGTATTTTTCATATACTTATTTTCTTCATTCAAAATGCAAAACGCTGTTTCCCAAATGAAAACGAAACTGATGTTTCTGCAAATGTTTGCTTGAAATAAATATCTCTACCATGCTCCGCAGTTCTCCTTTTTTTTTTTTTTTGGTAAATCTTCTTAACAAAATAAGTGAACTGCAAAGATATTTTCTTGCAAAACCATCAAAATATTTCTCTTTTAGGTTTAATATAGCTTGCCGTGACGTAAAATCGCGAGATATTGCTGGAGCTTTTGGGATCATTCTGCATGAAATAAGAAGATAACGTTTTCTTTTTCATTTAGAAACACGGATATTCGAAAAGGAACTCATTATTATATTCCAATTCAGAAGAAAAAAAATACGATCAGTTCTTTAAAAAGAAGATGTATTTCCTACACCTTTCATTTTTTTTCGTATTCTCCTTTGAATTTTTGCAGAGGCAGAATAGATATTAGTTCTGAAAAAAAAAATGAAAATTTTTCTCAAGTATTTAAAAAATGAATAAATAAATAATCCGACATTTTGATCAATGTTTACGTACTTTCAAGCACATATATCTTTAAATCATTTGTCCAATGTTTATCTTACTGCAATATTTATGCGCAAAAAGATGAAGATTATATTTTATTTTATGGCTTTAAGTATTCCAAACTTAAAACCAAATTATGGTTTTAAATTCGGAAACCGTATTTCCTCTCCATTCACCACATCGGGTTAAATCCTCACCAGGGAAGGTACTGTAATATAGACCTTCTTAGACATCCGAATTACATATATTTCATGATTTAGTTTTAGTGGATTTATTTTTTGTTGAAATGTAACTAGAATTAGTCTCGTCAAATTGCTTGCTTTGTGCAAAAATTAAAATTAAAATTTCAATAATATTGATTTTGGTAACGTTGAACGAACAAATTTGGGGGCACGGCAGTGCCCCCGCCAAGTGAGCGCGAAGCAAACACTGCCGTACCATCCTTTACTGGAACCATATCGCCGCATTTTCAGGCCCCTATTTGAGAACCTTCTGATGAGACTAGAACGCAGAAATTTTCGTCATCCAGTAAGCTATAATCACATACTTAAAATCCGAAATTTCAAGTCTGTAGGTCATTTAGTTCCGAAGTTAAGCGAAAGCAAAGTTTCGCATTTATGACACTCACTCACTCACTCATGATCATCAAAATAGAACTAGTACTTCCCATAAACTCAGAGAGGTGAAATTTGGTACAGAGTTAGGGTTTGATGGCCACATAAAGGGAAAACTATAAAAACTATGCTAATTGAAGATCTGGAGTAACCCTGATTAGAAAACACAAGAGCCCAACCAAACTATTAGAGATCGACATACCCCCTTTACAAAAAATATTCAACTTGGCGGGCAGCTTCATTTGATGTCAAAAATCGAAAGCTGAAATATCTAATGAAGAGCCCTCAGGTGTATTAGAGATATGGTAATGCCCCTTTCTACTATTGGTACATAAAAAATCGACTCTTATTGCAAAAGTCCAGCGTAGTGGGACACATCTTCTAATTTAATCTAGCCTAACTTTAGTCTACTCGAACATTACACAAATTAAATGTTTCTACAAAAAGAAGTGAAATCCCACCAAAAACATTCTGTAAAAAACTAGCCAAGTCTCGATGGAGCTGCTTGTTTATCTCTAAAAAGTAGTGAAATCTAGACAAAGTCATGACAAGTCTAAGGTTCCTTACTGCGATTTCTTTATTATTATAGTCAGTGCTCGATTTCTAAAAATTGAGGTACCGGAACTCTGTTAAGGGCGGACACACCGGGGGGTCTGAGGGGTATCCATACCCCCCCCCCCAGCTAAAGGGGGGTCCGGGGGCTCTCGGAAAATTTTCAAAATTTCAGTTTAAAATTACGCATTTTTAGGCTGTTTTTACTTCTCAATCAACAATAGTTTAGTGTTCAAAAAAAAAGGCTTGAAACAAATATTTTGACTAATCAAGTAAGAAGAAATTTCAGTCAGCAACATCAACACTTTAACACAGTCAATCAACAAGTCAAACTGCCAACCACGTAAGAAAGGGAGTATTCGGTTAAAAAGAAAGAAATATTTTATTGAACTCAAACTTTTTAATAAACATAATGAAAAGCAGTAAAACAATACAACATAACTGTTTCAAAAATTGTTCTTAAAATATACTCCAAAACTTCATCATGTTTTCTTCGTATTTGCCTTCTCTTGATCTTTCCTTACTCTTGACAGCTAGCGCCGAGTGGTGTCCAGAAACCAGCCAAGAGTTAACATACTTCTCTGGATCAAACAGTCTAAGAGGAGGTCCATTAATTTTCAAAAACATCAGGCCAGAAACCGTTCTTATGTTGAGTGAAGATCGCAGCGGTGTAATTATTAAGTTCATCTGAGAGAATCCTCTTTCACATTCACTTGATGAAATGGCAACCGAGTCAATTGATTGTTTTACAGGATTGAGGCTTTCTGGTAACTCTCTGGAGTAGATATATTCGCGTAAACCTGTAATTAACTGTCTTTCGTTAAGTTTGAACCTGGAAGCAAGTTTCCTCATTTCATTTTCCCCAAAAGTTATTGGGAGTTTCGTCGGCCAGGTTTTGGTATCCATAACTTCAAGAGTTGTAGCTAACTCAACATCTTTGTCATCAAGTAGTCTCGTTTCAATAGAAGTTTTAAGGGCCTCTTAAAATATTTTGGGGTTCAACGGCTGATTGTCTGATCTCCCTTCTTTTGTGTGGAGCGGAACTCCGAAAAAAGACAAGTTGTTTACTGCTTCTTGAGCCATTGTTGAGTAGGACCCTGGAACTGTTTTTCTTTCTTCAAATAAACCAACTGTGATTAGCAATTTTCTGTTCGCATAGTTCAAATCTGCATTACGATGTTGTAAAGCTTCACTTAGTTCTGAAAGTTCTTGCAAAGCATCTGCCATCAATCCCAGGTCTAGAATGAAATTAGTTTCTGTGATTTTGTTAAGAAGTCCGGATAAAGTACTTTTATCTTTGCTGTCTCTAGATGGGTCATTTGAAGCTTCTTTAAAGTGTTCGACTAATGCTTCATATGACGTCCAAACAGCTGACACAGATCTAAAACTAGATGCCACCCAACGGGTGCTCAAGACTCTTCCAATTTTTAACATTTCTGTATCCAAAAGAGTTGCACAGCTTCGAAGTTCCCTGCTGTTCTTTGGTGAAGCATGATAGACAACATAGAGTTTGTCAATAAAAGATTTAAACCTATTAACTTCTGAAACAGATTTAATAACGTCTGACACTGACAGCTCAAGTCTATGGTTTGCACAGTGCCAAACAATAACAGAAGGAAATTTCTCACGAAATAATGTTGCAACGCCTTTGTGCTTACCGATCATAGTAGCAGCACCATCACAAGTTAAGCTTGTTAAATTATTACTTAAAAATACGTCAGATAGTCCATTAGACCGAAGACAGTTCATCAAAGAGTCAAAAACAGCTCTAGCAGTAACGCCATCTAGTTCTATTAGATCCAAAAAGACGTTAGTGGAGCCACTCATACCGGTTTTAGGCAAAGAACACCGAACGTATACTATTAAACTTGAGTTATTACTTAAGGACGTGGATTCATCAATTATCAAACCAAGTTTTGTATCATTCTTAATGATTTCATCTACAAAGGTTTTCTTCATTTCCTTACTGATATGCAAAGCAATTTTAGCACAGGCTTTGTCTGAGTGTAAAATGCGACCCATGTTAATCCCATTTAATTCTTGCAAATCAACTTCCGTTTCAAAATTGTTAAAAGACTGATTTTCTTTAACAACCTTGTACGCCGTTCGGAAAATTTTCCCCGTTATTTCTTTTTCATGAGAGTTCTGTCTCAAAATAGTTTTCTCCAGTTTTCCGTCTTTACTTTCGATTAGGATTTCAGCAGCTGCCTTATGACCAGCACTCTCTTTGTGGTCAAAAATCTTTTTCCTTAAAGACGTTTGCTTTTTCTGTTTAGTGTCACCATAACTGTCTATTTCAACATTTGCCCATTCTTTTGAAATTTTCATACCTGTTTTTTTCTTAACAGATAAGATCCCTACTTCTTTACAAGTACTGCATCCTAACTTTCCATTTTTAATTAACAACCAGTCATATTTTTCGCAAAAATCAGTTTTTTGAAAATTAGTCCAACAATCTGGCAAGGCATTGTCGTTACACTCAACCTTTTGTCCTTGTTCTTTAGAGTGATGTTCGTCAGAATCTGAACTGGTTACCTTTTCAGTGCTAGTTGACAGTTGTAAGGTCGTTGAAGATGGTTGCGTGAGGTTGTCTTCACAATCAATGGTTCGCTTAAGTCTCTTAGTATCACCCGAGGGTAAAAAAAAAATCGGTTAACTTTTTGTTCATCTTATTTCACAACAATCACACTCGCATACATTGATAAACTTCAACACAACTAACCTAAGTAACGTAACAGAGATAAATAAAAGACGACCGTGTGTGCAAGTGGGTAGCGCGTAGTAGAGTACAGTACAGGACAACACGGACTCCTGACTACGGGACTACGACTGAGCAACTGAGCATCTAGTGATGAACGAAATGGGGAATAGACGCCAGACGGACGAGTCTATCTCTAACCTGGAGGGGAGGAAGCTATACTGCACGTGCGCCGCGGCGGATGAGTCTACTCACTGACAAAGAATTTTAACTGTTTTCAAATAATTTAGTTTTTTTACAGAGAGAGGTTCCGGAACGCCGTTCCGCCGCGTTCCGCCTGAAATCGAGCACTGATTATAGTTAATGTTGTGTGACTTGGCCGTTAAAGGGTACACAAGGGTACAAAACCAGGTGCTCCATGACACCATTGCACCAATCTTTCGCCAGAACCGCTACCCATTGACGATGGAAAATTGCCACTTGGAAAACGTGTAAACAAAATTGACCTGTACCCACTAAGGTATAAAGAATGTCTAACGGCCAAGTCACACAACATTAACTATAATAATTAAAAAAAAAAAGCAGTGAGGAACCTTAGACTTGTCATGACTTTGTCTAGATTTCACTACTTTTTAGAGATAAACAAGCAGCTCCATCGAGACTTGGCTAGTTTTTTACAGAATGTTTTTGGTGGGATAAATAATTTTTTGTTTCAACTAGTTTGGGGAAAGTTTTGAGAATGAGCCGTGACAATTTTTCACAAGAAGGAACTTCGTCACACCTCTTGGAACGCAGAGTTCTATTTTACGCGGGGCTGATCAGTAAGCCATCCAAGCGGTTCTAAAGGAGACAACCAAACAGTCTTAACTTGGGCGTGCATTTTAATGTGCAAAAAAGTCTTAGTGTCCTCTACATCACTTGCCTGCTGTCATTTTAGTTATTCTTACATTTTAAAAATGTCAATTTTACAACGAAATGCTATAATCCGAATATACTTTCTGCCGAAAACAGCAAAATAGAGTAATCGCATACCACGTGACGAGGCAGGAGTCAAGTGTTTTCTCGTGAAAAACGGACAATACCTATAATGTAAAAGTGTCACCTTTTACGGAGGTTGGCTAGCTTTCGAGGTTCGTATAAAAGTACAATTTTTTTTCTGCTGAAACTTGTTCAACTTAAAATACAACTTTCAGCTTAATACAACACAATTTGCGAAATCATACCTTCTTGACGTGTGAAGGGGGGTGTGAGATCATAGACTAATCACTACACTAACCTGTCGGTTAATATTAACCGACTTTCATGTCAAATATCTGAACCTCGGAGCCAAAAGAACGGAAGTCACATTATGATAATTTTACTTCAGATAGGAAAAACTTTTTTTTTTTTGGCCCATGCAAAGGATGGGACGAGCGCTTTTTTTACCCTGGTAAAAAAAAATGAAAAGGATTTTTTTTTTAAAGAATTACGTTGACATGGCTCGATGCGAAATAGGCTTCTACATACAATGCACTAACAAACAGAAAATCGCAATTTTTGGACTTGCGCTAGTCTAGCTCTGAGGTTATTACCATTTCATATCGCCATTGTTAGAAGTGCCTGCAAAATGAGTGCTAATGCATAGTATGTACTGACTAGCATTCCCGTACCCGGCATTGCTCGGGTAATGGAATTAGCAAGGGTTAACAGTGCTTGGTGCTCTTAGTTTCGAAAATCCCCTATAATAATTACTTATCTTACTACTATTATATATGCGAAAGTTTGTCTGTATGGATGTATGGATGTTTGTTACTCTTTCACGCAAAAACTGCTGAATGGATTTTGATGAAACTTTACAATAATATAGCTTATGCATCAGAATAACACATAGGGTAGTTTTCGTCCCATTATGGGGGGGCAAAACCCCCTTAGAGGGGCAATAAAACACAATTTTCGTATATTTTCTCTAATATGGGGGTGAAAAAATACTTGCACATATTAACATTATATGTCCATCGAAAGCTCTGATTTTTCTGCTGAAGATGGCACCTGTTCGAAATTTCTAGGCAGAATAAAAAACGAGTTATGAGCTTTTTAGTTCTATGTTCGAAGGTTTTCCTTAACTCAATACAATATTTAGTGTATCATCTCAACTCCCTGTCGATAACGACTATTGTTGTATTGTTGACTATCTTTGCTTTTCGTGACTTTTCAAGGCTTTTCTCAAGTCAAATCTTGAAGTAAGATTTTTGCACAAGATTGGCAAATAATACATGGATTTGGCTGATTTTTTTCCATTTTAATGCAACTTTGAGGCAATTAATGTTTTTTAATTTATTTATTTGTATTGACTGGGTATTTAATCGATCAGCTGGAATCTAGCCAAACTTTTTTTGTGGAATCATTTCAATAGCTAAGGCATTTGGCATTTTTTTCAACTGTCGCTGTTTTTGAAGCTAAAGACTACGCAATACTGTTTCTCGGTTTTCACCATGTAACCAAATATCGCCATTTCTTTAATATTTCTTTCTTTAAATTTGTTAACGCGCAAAATAATTCGCCAACTAATTCGCAAATTCATAAACAGCGCAAAAACTTCCATTACTTTGTCTTTGCGCACAATTTCAAACAATTGCCAAATTTTTATTGTTTATTGGAAACATTTCGGGTAGCATCGTTGTTGACCCTATTTTGGGACGATTTCTACGGTAAGAAGTTACACATTATATAATAATTTAGATTGCCGGTGTAGCGCTGGATATTATGTATTTGATGGAGATCGGGATTATAAGGGAACTGTTTCACTTTATTTAAGAATAGTTGACCTCACTCGAATTGGATTTTTTGGGAATTACCCAAACTGACTTCTTTACAACTCCTGAACGTTTTCGTGATTTATTTTACGTGATGGATGTATGGATGTTTGTTACTCTTTCACGCAAAAACTACTGAACGGATTTTGATGAAACTTTATAATAATATTGCTTGTGCATCAGAATAACACATAGGGTAGTTTTCGTCCCGTTATGGGGGGCAAAACCCCTTAGGAGAGCAATAAAATACAATTTTCGTGTTAATTCTCTAATATAGGGATGAAAAAATACTTGCACATATTTACATTATATGTCCATCGAAAGCTCTGGTTTTTCTGCTGAAGATAGCACCTATTCGAAATTTCTAAGTAGAATAAAAAACGAGTTATGAACTTTTTAGTTCCATGCTCGAAGGCTTTCCTGAACTCAATACAGTATTTAGTGTATCATTTCAACTCCCTGTCGATAGCGACAATTGTTGTATTGTTGACTATCTTTGCTTTTCGTGACTGTTCAAGGCTTTTCTCAAGTCAAATCTTGAAGTAAGATTTTTGCACAAGATTGGCAAATAATATATGATTTGGCTGATCATTCTATTTAAACGGAACATTAATGTAATTAATGGTTTTTATTATTATTTATGCTGATTGAACACTTACTCATTATCCAATCAACCAGCAGATCGCCAAAATTTTTGCAGAAAGATTTCCGTAGCTGATGCATTTGGCAGTTTTTTTCAACGTCGCTGTTTTTGAAGCCGATGACTACGTCATAATGTTTCTCAGCTTTCAGCATGTAAACAAAATATCGCCAATCAAAGAATTTTTAAAAGACTTTTTTTACTGTGTTAAATAATCCAGCAACTAAATTAGGCAAATCCATAAACAGCACAAAAACTTCCATTAATTTTCCTTTTTGCACAATTTCAAACAATCGCCAAATTTTACTACTTATTTTGGAAACATTTCGGATGAAACTCTTTAGCGCCATTTTATGGTGACCAAAAGTATCTCAGCACCTGGCGATAATATCTTTGTAACGAAAATTAATATCATATCGTTTTACAAAGTAAGGAAAGAAGGAGGGAGCATCATTAAAGTTATCCCAAAACGTTTCCCGCAACGATTCGGTAAAATCGCACCAAGAGCCCACAGTGATTGAAATTTCTCAAAATAACTAAAGCAAGTATAAGGGGATTACGAGCAACTTCAATAGCAATACAGAGAAGGTTTTAGACTCCATGTTAAAAAAAAAATGTATCAACAGATTAATCTTTTTAAACATGAGAGGAATAATTTCATGTTTTGGAAATTTGTATATGCTTAAATATAGTGCTTTCGTTTCTAAATTAATACTATTTTGTTCCTTATACTTATTGCTATTTTACTTTTATGGATAAGGAAGAAACTCGATTTTTAATCACGTCAAAAAGATGTGTTTTAAATTCTTTCACTTAAACCAGAAAACAAAAGCAATTAATGATTTTTTCTCATAATTATTACTGACCGAGGCAACGCCGGGTATTTTTGCTAGTTACCTATAATTTTTTCTAATTTTGAGAGGATCCCGGGGCTTCTGGACTCCTTATATGTATGCCCTTGTCCGTAACTGATCTTTGTCTGTTATTAACGATCCTTTTAAAGTATTGATTATCTTTGCAAACACAGGCCATCCACATTTTATTGTTATACCTATGTTTAAGCAACAACTTCGTTGTATACAACATTTTTATTTATTTTTTTTCTGGTGCTAAAAGTAAAATTATTAAGCTGCTTGATGAACTAACTGACTTTGGAGCAAGCAACACAAAATTGGCCGTGTGAAAAAAAAGTTTTCTCTTAAATCGATCCGTGCTACTTTTAATGCCTCTCCTTGTGACTTATTAACGGTTATTGCAAAACTTTTACAGGAAACTGCACTCTTCTAAATTCAAAAGGATAGTTCGCCTGTGATGATGTTCTTAAAAACTTCGTTTCTAGTTTTGAACAAGAAGTTCCGTCTAGAACTAGACGAGCCTACTTTCCCGTATACCCATACTACTTTCTAGTACCTGATCAATATTCTCAAAAATAGCTAAAATCGCAAATTTTTTCAAACATATTTTTTTAAATATTTTAAGCTGATTTCTAGGAATAAAATATTCCTTACTTTTCTTCAAAAAAACGAACAAATAAAATAGCAGCACCTTTTAAACAAAGCAGCTAATACACTTCTTTCCATTAAAAAATTTTTTTAACAGCTTTCAAAACGAAAAAATAATATAAGTTTATTAAAATAAATACATCATATAAAAAAATCGTTTCTTTTTCCCCTGTTGCCAAAAATAATTTTTTAAACGAATTAATGCACTTACCAAAATAAAAAAAAACAATAAAATGTCAACTTAAGGAAATAATTTTCATTGTCAAAAAAAAAAAAAAATCGTCTGCGCATAATTTTCGAGTTTATTCACCGAAAACTAAATACCTAAATTAAAACTTTAGCGTGAAAATAAAAACAAATCATATCAACAATAATTATTTCACAGTTAAAACCACAGCAGCGGAGTCGGAGTCGGAGTCAATCTCATTTTGGGATAAAAGAGTCGGAGTCGAATATCCAAGAATCGGAGTCAGTCATTTGTCCTCCGTGTATAAATGTTTGCCAAAGCTACGAAGTCAGAGTCGAAGTCGGGGAGTCGGAGTCCGATTAATTGTCGGGAACAGGAGTCAGAGTCGGTGTCAGGTGCCCCTATATTCTCGGAGTCGGAGTCGGGAGTAGGTCGTCAAGAGCTATTTCCAACAAAGTTTGTTTGAAGTAAATCCGCCTTTAAGTTCGGAATCTATATTGACTTTCAGTTTCCCCTTAGGCGCTAATGTTAAAAGATTTGAACTGTTCAGAATTGAACGAAAACTTGTTCAAATCAAAAAGATATTTTCGATACATGTTTTTTATCAAAAGTTTTTTCCTACAAAGTTTGTTTGAAGCCACTTCGCTTCTAAGTTCAAGATTTATTTTTGATTTGAATTTCCCCGTAGGCGCTAATGTTAAGTTTTTTGAACTGTTCAAAATTGAACGAAAAATTGTTCAAATCAAAAAATGAATTATGGGAATGAGATGTCCTCGCCGAGATCTTTCTAACAAAAAAAAATTGTTCGAATCGGACTATTCATTCAAAAGTTATTAGGGGGGGACAGACAGACAGACCGACAGACAGACCAACAGACAGACCGACCGACAGACAGACCGACAGACATTTTTCCCCATCTCAATACCCTACTTTCCAATTTTTAATTTTTCAATATTTATCTAACTATTTTATTTATTTTTGACTTTTTTTTTGTTTTTCGGGATATTTTTAAGATTTTTAATGTATTAAGCCTTCTTTCATGCTTTTTTCTTCTTTCTCTGATTTTTACTGGGAAAGTAGGCTAAAAAATGAAAGCAAAAGTCAGAAACATTATTATTTGACTTGAGAAAAGCCTCGAAGAATCACGTGAGAAACAAAAACAATATCAAATTTAAAATTCGCTATCGACCAAAAGTTGAGATGAAGTACTGAATAATGATTTGAATGGAGGAAAGTCTCCGAAAATAAGGAATTTAAATTTCAATGACAGGTTTTAATTTCACAGATATTAAGGGGTTTTTAATTAATTTCTCCCGAACTAATTGATATTTCGAAAAATCCTTTCTTAGTGGATACTTTCGTAATCATGTGGACATGCCTGCTAAATTTCAAGTCTGAGGGTTGAGTGGTATTGGCTGTGCGCTGATATATATATATATATATATATATATATATATATATATATATATATATATATATATATATATATATATATATATATGTTATCTCAGGACATTGATTTTTATATATTAAGATTAAATGCGATAATAGTATGTAAATAAGCTAACAAGCAACGATAAAACTAAACTAGTATGTTGTGGCCATCACGAAACTTTCTTCTATATTTTTCTTTTTTTTCTTTTCTGATCCCTCCCCATGCTTGACGAGGAAGCAAAATTCCCAACAAAAACAAAATTACACATGCAAAAACTTGACGACCATCCCAATGTCTGAATTATTGCAAAAGCAAAGCAAAGAGCAAAAATTGAAAGTTATTTTAAAAGCCTTGCTTGAATTAATTACAAATATTTTATTTGTTAACAAACATAAGATGGCAACAGTTAAAAATTTTAAATCATTGAGATAATATTTCCGATCATTTCCATACAACGGACAAGCTGGTGGAAGAGGTTGGCATGCCGACACTCCACAACTTTTGCAAAAAGCTCGCCAAGAGATTTCACTACAACATCCCCCGTGTTGGCAATCCACTACTTAACAACCTTCCAAATTACGATCCATTGGATCCGGCAAATTCTCGCAGGCCTCGCGCTCTGCTAGCTTAGTTTCAATTTCGAAACGGGGTGAGTGAATCCCTTATCGGGTTCATACCTCTTTTCGACTCTAGTTATTGCGCTACACTCTGGCTGGGAGCATGCTCCTATCTATTTTCATTTCACTATTTTCTTTTTAAATTTCTTATCAACATTTTATCATTGTCTTAATTTTATTTTATTTTTATTCATTCAAATAGCCTAGAAATCCCCCACGGGGAAAAAAAAGTATAAAACTTTAAAAAAATATGTAGGAAGCGAAAAAAAATAATACTTAAACTTATTTAAATAAAGAACTTTAGTTGAAATTTACTTTGAAGAGCCTTCGGCTAACCATTATGGTACTCCCGTTAGAGGAAGCTACATCTCTCGTACATCCACGCAACCATCTTCTGCGCCAAAATAAAGCCATGGCCCCAACCGGGGAACTATCAACATACCACACCAGAGGATAAGGGGCAGGGCCCCAGGTGCCTCAAGCAACGAACTTATATTTCCGTGGCATTTCCATACAATTAAATCAAAGTTAATGCCAACAAAAGTATAGCTACCTGCTTTTTTACAAGAACAACTGAGCTCCCTCCTATTAAACTGCATCTTTATACCGACCCGATTGATTGGTCTCAGCGGGCGAAATATTTAGGCATAACGTTCGACCGTAATTTAACCTGGCGACCTCACATTGAAGAGGTACGCAAGAAGTACCTCACTTCCAAAAAACCACTAAATTGTCTCCTGCACAAAAAAAAAGCGTTTTATCAACGGATAATAAACTGCTCATTTATAAGTCCTGCCTAAGACCCATTATTACCTATGGAGCGCCCATATGGGCGACTTCTGCAATCTCTAACTTTAACAGAGTTGAGAACTTGCAGAGAGTGATGGTTCGAGCGGCGTGCGACCCTCCCTGGTACGTCCGTACGGACAAGCTGGTGGAAGAGGTTGGCATCCCGACGCTCCACAACTTTTGCAAAAAGCTCGCCAAGAGATTTCACTACAACATCCCCCGTGTTGGCAATCCACTACTTAACATCCTTCCAAATTACGATCCATTGGATCCGGCAAATTCTCGCAGGCCTCGCGCTCTGCTAGCTTAGTTTCAATTTCGAAACGGGGTGAGTGAATCCCTTATCGGGTTCATACCTCGTATCGACTCTAGTTATTGTGCTACACTCTGGCTGGGAGCATGCTCCTATCTATTTTCATTTCACTATTTTCTTTTTAAATTTCTTATCAACATTTTATCATTGTCTTAATTATATTTTATTTTTATTCATTCAAATAGCCTAAAAATCCCCCACGGGGGAAAAAAAGTATAAAACTTTAAAAAAAATATGTAGGAAGCGAAAAAAAATAATACTTAAACTTATTTAAATAAAGAAGGACTTTAGTTGAAATTTACTTTGAAGAGCCTTCGGCTAACCATTATGATACTCCCGTTAGAGGAAGCCACATCTCTCGTACATCCACGCAACCATCTTCTGCGCCAAAATAAAGCCATGGCCCCAACCGGGAACTATCAACATACCACACCAGAGGATAAGGGGCAGGGCCCCAGGTGCCTCAAGCAACGAACTTATATTTCCGTGGCATTTCCATACAATTAAAATCACGGAAATACGCAGACGACAATCTATTACGATTTATCTTTCTTATTGTTGCATTAATAAAGCTATTTTTATTCGCAAAAAAAAAAAAAAATCAACACCTCTTGGAGCGATTGGCGTCAAAATTGAACCAAAGCCTGTTTACGTATGGATTCACATATATTCCAAATTTCAACCAGAACGTAGCATTACTTCTTGAGATAGGGTACTCACAATGGAAAAAAGAACGGGCGATTGCGCTACCCCTTTTTTAGCTGTTGACACCAAAATAAAATCAGCTCTTATACCCACTAAGGGCTACTTGCCGATAAATTTTTCTTCCATTCCGTTCATTATTTCTTGAGATACAGCAGTCACAATTGACGACAAAAAAACGTTCTATAGCTCAACCCCCGTTTGAGTTATTGACACCAAAATTGAATCAGCACCTGTTCCTGTTAATGGCAACATATGGACCAAATTTTGTTTGATTCCGCCAGTTACTTCCTGAGGAATAGCAAGCACGTGTAACTCAAAAAACGTCCCATTGCTCCACCCCCCCTTGGAGGAATTCGCGCCAAAAACCAATGGGCACAAGTTCACATACGGGCACATATGTGTACCAAATTTCGTTCGATTTCATGCGGTAGTTTTTGCTGTAGAGCGGCCACAAAAAACTGGTCACACACAGACGTGACACACATACATACACACACACACACATACATACACACACACATACATACATACACACACACACACACAGACAGACAGACATTTTCCAAAAATAGTCGAAATGGACTCAGCACACCTCAAAACGTTCGAATCCGTCAAAATTCGAAATTCGGAAATTTGCACGAATCCAATACTTTCTTCTATATATTAGATATAGAAAAAAGTAAAAACTTGAAAACCCCTGACTGAGTCGTATTTGTAGAATCAAGAGGGAAAATTGACAATCCTTTTCAAAGATTGTATTATTAAAAATCAATGTCAAGTATTTCATTTGCTATTAAATAGAAACTGGCAACAGATAAAAATTTTAAATCATTGATTTTAATTTCCTTGTCGGCGAACAATGAATTCGGTGATCATTCACGTGAATAAGGGCTTAGCCGTTATTAAAATCTGTTTTAAAAAATTGTTATAATCGAATTCTATGTAACATGGAAGTTCACAACAGATTATATCACATGCGGAAAAATATATATATACTTTGGTATTAAATTTTTAAATTTTAACTATTTTTCACTGCAACAATCGCAAAAATTAATATCTTCGTTAATTAATGTCATTCAGAGATGCAACCTAGCTAAGAACACTCTCGAACAACTCTCCTTTCGAACAATGTTTTTTTTTTTTTTTTTTCAATATCGATCCATCCGTTTAGGCGCTAGAGTGCCACAAACACACAGATACACAGATACGTCAAACTAATAATCCCCTTCCCTTGTGTGTCGGGCTTAAAAATGAAAAATATCAGTCATACAGTCATTCTCACTTGTTGGACTATCGGTTAAAAGCATATCCCGCTTAATGTAATAATTTTTAATGTACCAAACCTCTGTAATGTGCTCTTGCGTGTCCCGGATAATAGAATATCCAGCTTTTTAGAATATTTTTTTATTGCAAATCAGCTATTCCATTTAGCTGGTTCTACTATAATTAAAACTGGAATATTTGCCTCTCACTGAAAAAAGGGCAAACTGGGGCACGTTTACTCAGTGCCCTTTTGAAAACAAATTATAACTGGAGAGCGAACAGTCATAACATATTGATGCTGCTCCTTGGTAGGGCTCGACCGATGGCATTTTTTGGCCGATGGGCCGATGCCGATTGTTGGCCGATTGTTCATAGACGGCCGATGGCCGATTTCCGATTGTTTTCCTCCAAATGGCCGATTGCCGATGGCCGATGCTGTTGGCTGATGGCAAAAAAAAAAAAAAGAATCTAACAGAAATAAATTGATAAGATTGTCAGGGATTTAAAGGATTATTGATTCATTTCACTTTACTTCCTTTCTACGAATAAGGAATTGAAATCCTCCCCCCCCCCCAAAAAAAATCAGATTTCGATCTAAATTTTTATTTTACGATCATCCAATTTAAACTTCACAAGTTTTTTCGGCGCATATATACATGCATATGTACCTAAGAACATATAGATGACCGAAATATCCATTTTGAACGTCTCCTTAATTAATTATCGCAAATTCTCTTGTGATATCTTCATGCGCGTAAACTTACGTCACTCAAAAAGTTATGAAATAGTAAGTTGAAAACTCATACGTACGTAGTATGCTCTAAAAGTTCGAGGACAAGTTGTATAAAAATTTACCGTGAATAGTTCACATTACCGAAGTACATCTATCTACAAAATAGTCACCTTGAACGACTATGCACTTCTGCCAACGTTCGTATAGCTTTTAGAAGGACTCCTGGAAGACATTTATCGCAACCCTCTTGCGCTGCTGCTTTGACTTCATCGTGGGGAAGAAGGCGACTTTCATGTTGAGGAAGCACGGTTCGATTGGTCAATACTATGATATGACAAACAAATAACATAACGTTTCGTCGGACTTAGCTCCGTGTGACTTTTACCTGTTTCCAGCAAAAAAACATTTGCATGGACGCTGCTTTCTTCCGTCAGGAGAAGATAAAGCTGCATCACAGAAGGTAGCAAAAATGGCTTCCAGGAGTGTTTCCAAAAGTTATATGAACACTGGCAGAAGTACATAGTCCCTCAAGATGACCTTTTGAAGGTGGATGTGCTTCGGTGATGTGAACTATTCAGGGTAAGGTTTTATACAGCTGGTTCCCCTAAATTTTGGATCGTACCACGTACAATATGTTTAGTGTGTAGTTATGCTTCTCCTTTTTTGACTGCTGTATGATGGAAGACAAAGAACAGCAGCCAAAAAAAAAAGTAAGAAAAACAAGGAGACTGTTTAATAACCAATTGATTTTTTTTTTAAATTGAACAAATAACTAAGATTTCAGTAACATTGTAATAATGTATGGATTTAGGTAAACTAAACATAGTTAAAAAACATGAAATTATGTTGTTTAATCATTCAAAAAATTAAGACTAATACTATGAAACCATTAACAAATTACGCAATTAAAGTGGAAAGGTTGCACGTAGACATTTTTTAGTCATCAAATTAAACAAAAAAGGTAACAGATAAATTACAATATTAAATCATAATAGGAATATTTTTATACTTATGAATAGAAAAGTTTGCATTTTTCATAAAATGTATAACTGACATAAATTTTGCGGAAAAAAGGAATAGCCATGAAAAGAGCGGGGTTTTTAAAACGTAGCTACAATAAACAAAGTCAATATTTACACCAAGTTAATAACTGAATACATATACTACTTGATCTGATGCTTGTACACGTAATATTGAACAATTTGATTGTTTAATCTTTTATGAAGCACTACAAACAAGTTCAAATTAAAGTCTTCAATTTAACAATAATTTTCTGAAATTTAAAAAATTGCATAATAGAAAATCCTTGAAACTTTTCTATAACATATTATTAAACATATGATGAAAACGAAAATAACTTATTCATTGATTTTATATAAATACATAAGAATAGTTACTTACAACAGAAAAAAAAAATCGATCGCTACTAATGATGCAAAAAAGATGGCGCATTACAAAATATAGGTGAAACAAGTATAAGAAATACACAAAATGACATTTCTAGACCAAAATAAATAATCGCTAAATATTTAAGAAATGCTTGAAACGACGAGGGTGGGTTAGAGGGGTCACCCTCTGATTTTGGAGTAACTCACAACGTTAAACTTCGGCCTCAACTTCGGCTTATTTTTTTTAGTACAGAACCACTACCACGAACGCATTGGAAGAGTTTCTGAGTTTACTTCAGCATTTCCGAAGAAAAAATTCATAAGTCCCTTTGTTTTCCGAATTATGTCACCATTCAAAACGTCTTTAATCAGTTTCTTACATTAATGCTCTAAATTCTTCCTAAACAATAGATAAAGCTTGAAAAAAAATCTCTAATTTTATGAATGGTGTTAGTTTTAAACAACTCAGAACTACAACTAGAGTTTAATTTCAAAAATTGAGGGAGTGGGGGGAGGGGCACGCAAGTGTTCTCGGAAATACAAAAAATAGTCGTAAAAAATAGAGTTCAAAATAATCATAAACATTGAGCAAAAACACCCTTTGAAAACTTGGACCCGAGTTTGTTTTGACGTGCAGTGGCAGATTTAAATTATAGCAAATGTTGCAATTGCGCGAGAGGCCCCATAACCATAGGGGCACCGTAGGAGTTACAAAAATGCTTATGATAAATGTTTTACAACTTCTGTGATAGAAAAATAGGGCCACAAAATGTATTTCGACGGGTCCCAAACTTGCAGCTCCGCCGAAGCGACACAGAAAATACTGCATTACTGTGGTTCATATTACAAACATCGAAAAATGAAAAATTATCGTCGGTTCAACGGGAATCTAACAAAAGGATACAAAACCGGTTTCGCCATCTCATATTTGTTTCCATAGTCTCCAATTCTGCAACATATCACCAAATGATCGTCAGTCTGAGACGCTATATTAGTTTTGCATTGAAATAAGTAATTAATAGCCACAAAAAATCAGTTAATAGGCTTTTTAGAACACCCGATCGAAAACAAAAAGCGAAGTGCACAACTGTAACGTGCGTATATCCCACATGCAAAAATTTAGCCTTCTACAACTTACCATTTTTGAGTTATGACTTATAAGAGATATATACGTACATCCAGCAGCAAGAAACAACGCAACAATTAACTTGTTTGGTACCTGAATACAGTATTAAAAACTCTTTCAGGGGCGACTAAAATAGAAATTCATACTGAAATTTAAGTAAACAATTTTGATTGAAAACAATAACTCCCTTTACTTTGTATTAAAAAATAAAACAACAAAGGTCCCTTTTTTTTTTCAAAAACATCGGCCAATTCCATCGGCTTTTCGATGTTTTTAAGGCCCATGGTCCGATGTTTCCTGCAAGTCAGCATCGGCAGCCGATGCCGATGGCTAAATTGTTGAACCATCGGCGCCGATGCATCGGTCGAGTCCTACTCCTTAGCAAATATCTTCACAAGTTTTTGAGAATCAGTCGAGCTGTCTAGCATGTAGAAAAAATGATCTATTTTCTACCAATTCTAGTAAATTTTGAGTTCACGTTTGGAAGCTTCTTGTGAATAAATAATACTTAGTTAAGATAGAACAAATGTATAAAAATTAGCAGAATTTCATCCTTTTTTGAGAATTGTATTTGTATGAACTGAAAATGTAATCATATTTTTTCTCACGTTAAAAATAAATCCAAACTTGGCGACGGGGCAAGTTTACGCGTTGAAGTCTGAGTACCTTTATATACGCACGTTCTTACTGTGTTTTATTTCTAATCATGCCCTGACTCTTTTTTTGTTCCGAACTGTCTCATACCTTTTTAGTATTTTTAGGCTAATTAGTTTTGAAAATTACCATTTAATTTTTAATTGAGTTACAAATCCTTACGTTATAGCTTACAATCATGTAGTACTGTCTTCATGTCCGTTCACAGTATACGTCACGTACTTTATACTTTTTTCAGTCTGTAATAAATTTACTTTATTTTAACGATGGTAAGATATTATGTTCAAAACACCAACAGAACCACGTTAGATGTCAAAATAAATATGCGTAAACGTCCTCTGTGTCCGGGTGGAGTTTACGCAACCGACTTGGAATCAAAAATATATTTTTTTAACGGTTAAAAACACAAACTGAGCAACAACTGAATGCACCAATTTTGACTCTATTAAATGCTTCATAAAACCGCAATGTCTAAATTTTCCCAAGTTAAAGCATAAAATTTAGAAAATTCATTGAAAAAGATCCACGTGAACCCTACCGGTCTACCCTATTTTGTAGAAATTTTGCTTAAAACTACAGTATAATTTTTATAAGTCTTTAGGAAGGTTTTTAAAAATTATGTAAATAAAATAATTTTGCACATTGAAACCAATTTCTACTGTATTTTTAAAGAAAACTATCTAGAAAAAATAATTCTTGATGTTAGACTTTAAATAAGGTTAATAGCAAGAGATAAAATTTTTTCATTATTAGCGTATTGCTACGCTCTTATCTAACGGAGGAAGGTCCTGTTTTTTTAAAAATCTCTTACACGGTCTTTTAACTTATTTTAACGAAGTTCCTTGTTAAAAAGTCTTGCATTTCTTACAGATGTTTGCGATAAAGAAAATAATAGTGAAGTTTCGTTGGGTTTTAATGAAGCCCAAACTAAAGAAGTATTTTTTACTTTTTCTTAAAATTTCGTTTTAAGCTATCTGGAATCTTTTTTAAGTGAAACTGACGAAAATTGTCGAATTTTATACTGTTTGGAAACTTTTGGAGGGTAAGGATAAAAGTTCAAATAAACAAAATAATAAAAAAAGAGAGAATAACTGCAAGGTAGCTCAATCAATGTTTGATTTTTCGAAACCAACAGTTTACGGAAGTTTGAATAAACGGACTTGTCAGAGATTTGAGCTTAGGGGCCATTCATTAATTACGTAAGGATGATTTTGGGAATTTTTGACCCCCTTTCCCCCATGTAAGGGTACGTAAGATTTTTCAAACCCCTCTCCCTATTCTAACGTAAAATTCTATTTCGTTTTTCAAAATAATAAAATAACGAATCTTACATCAATGGAATCGTTAGTAAATCCACCATTATTTTATGAAAAATTTTTGTGTGAAGAAATGTTTACTAAAAAGTTGAAATTCAGACTGAAAGTTTTTTCGGTTTTTTTTTTTTTTTTTGTAAATGAGGCAATACTTATTAAAAATAAAAACATGCCATATACAAAGTGCGATACTTTTATTATATTTTACACTATTCATTCTTTGCAAAACAACTTAAAAACGGCTCCTGTATGTTTTTTACCTTTCAGACACAAATGAAATAATTACACATGCCAAACCACTGGACTGCGCTACTTCTGATATAAAATATCGACTAGAAAAATATTACGTAAGAATGGGTTTGACCCCCCCCCCCCCAAAGTTAGGGTATGTAGAGATTTTTCCATCCACCCCTCCCCTTCGGGACCCTTACTTAATGAATGGCCCCTTATTCCATCTAATGGAATGTAGAGGGATGAGTGGGTACAGTGAGAGGGGGAGAACAGTGATACAGCAGCAATTCATTTTCAGTTCAGCTATTTCCAGACTGGCAACACTTTAGTAAAGTCAAATCAACATGATGTGAACATTATTTCAGAAAGAAAATTGTGTTCAGATCTAAGGTGAGAAAAATAATTACGTCATCTTCATTTAACCCCATGAAAGTAAATTTTTTGCATTGCTTGTTGTATCGTTTCTTGTCTTATTTGATATACGTAAAAAAACCTGGTCTTATTAATCTTTTATTAGCCTATTATTTAACGTTCATTTTAGCAGTAAAATGATTTTGTTAACTTTCTTTGCATGGAAATGACGCTTACTTAGTTCAGATATAGCAATGAGGGAAGAGTGAGACAGCATGAGTTCATGTCTAATTGTTCCCGTGGTACTTTTGTATAAGAAATGCAAAAATTATGTGTTAAGTAGAATTTAACTGCAACTGAACTGGTGAAGGAAATAGTAGCAAGATCAGTTTGAAAACCCTGCACTAACACAATAAGAGTGTTAAATGGAGTTATGGCCATTATTTCAAAATAATATACATGTATTTGGTAGATTTTATATAAATTATATGGCGTAATTATTTCGATTTCGTATTTAATCTGTAAAACTTTAGTTTTTAACCCCGGCGCAAAAATGAATTGGATTAAAAATGCGACGTGTGTGTGTGTGTTTGCATTGTAGTCCCGATTTTATTTGATTTTGTTTTAACCAATGATAACTAACAGATGAACCGGTTTTGATATGTTTTCTTTGTTTGAAAGGCACTTTATCGATAATGTTTTTATCTAGGTTTGCTCAACCTAGACCCTCGGGTCATATGGGACACGCTAATTTCATCCAGTGCATCGTAGCCCCTAAACGAACACCCGATTCTGATGTTCTTTTGTTTGAAATGTGACTTGGTCAAGCCCGTAATCCAGGGTAAAACCATTGAGAAGGAATAGATGGAGAAAGTGCAACCCTACTATCCCGATACGGCAACAGTACCATGTGACTTGGGGAGCAATTTCGAGTTGACCGTAACCGCTGAAGAAGTTTTCATTAGCTGAAGCCATGCATGATAACAACTTTTAACTGTAGAAGGGAAAAATTAGATTTATAGTAATAGTGCAGTATTATAGCATTGCAAACTGTGAGGAAAAAGCCACACCAGGAGATCCAATAACTTTTCCCTAGCATGTACGAATGTTTTTTACTTCTAAATAAAGAAAAAATAACTTTTATATGCATTCAACGAGTACATATTCCACAGTTGCCTACAATTTTTAAATTTTTGTACTTATTTTACCTATAAAAGTTATAAAACATTGTATATCTTGAGTGCAAATAACATTTTAGTTCCATAATAACACTTTTTACTTAACTAGTAATTATTTTAACCGCTCTTAAGCAGTTTGTGTACATTTGCTTTGTTGGCGAGTATCTTCTCGACAAGCTCCTGTGAACAGCATATGCGCAAGAATAAAGATCTGCTATTTTTATGCTTCAATTTAAATACTAGTATGCCTGCGTATGAAATCATTTCAAAACATTGACTACAATACATATGAATCCATAAATTTTCAGTCAATAACAGAACACTTTAAACTATTTGTACATGCCCGTCATTTCAAGGAATAAACATCAAAATACATGAAAAATGCAATTACATTATATTTTAAAATCCGGAAAGAAGTGGGGAGAGGGAGTTTGAATGACAGGCCTGTATTTGTATCCGTTATTTATTTATTTATTTATTATTATGCGGTAAAGGAGTTGGAGCCAGAGTTGCTCTGATTTGTAGCCCCGACTTCATAATAAGCGCCGTCGCGTCGTCTGAAAAATATTTAATGCCAAAAGAGCGATTGCGTGCCAAAACGCGACAACTTCCCAGCCAAACAAGTCACCTGACCTGGGAAACCTGGGGTACCAAGCTTATTTCACTGAGACATTTGCTATGGCTCCCTCCATTTGTATTCCTTCTCAATGGGTAAAACCAAACGGCAACAAGCATCCGAATGTCTTTAGGTCAATCTTGATGCTTTCGATGTTCGCTAGTTCGATAAATGTGTGTTCAACTGTTCCCACTTATTGTGTCTTACTGTTCCCAGTCAATGGGAGAACAGTGAGAAAAAATTGCGTTTCGGTTTTATTTTCTTTTGCGCGAATTCGTAGATTTTTCTAAACCAACTTTTATAATCCCGGGTTCTGGTCAGCCCGAGGTGGCCAGTCGGTGGATTTTCGAGATGCAGAAAATTATCAGCGCCCATGACGTACGATTATGCGGAATGTAAAAGATCCCTTGGGTATTCGTTTGGCTTAGAATATCCCTTGGCTAAATTTAATTCCTAGTGCAATTTTGCATCGAAAGAGAGCCCAAGTGCCTCCATCTGGTGGAAACTGCGCGTCAAAAAACTACTGTGTCATGCATCAGCGCTTTAATGGTGACACATGAAAGACTGATGCATTGTTGGGGAGCGCACTAGGTTTGGTTATGGCCCAGACGCCTCTTGAGGTGAGTCTCTTATACAGCCCCATTGGAGGGGAAAAAAAACTTTTATAATACCTATTACAGTAACACATGTTAAAGAATTTAAAAGAAATTGATTTCAAAGTTTTTTAATGATAAAAAATGTGATTGAAATTTTTTTGGTCTCAATGTACTCTCAACTCTTCCTCTACGTTTAGATTTACTTTACAAGGCAAATTTTAGAAAATCTTGACCTATCTTTTTACTTCTTTTACAAAAAAGGAAGTATTCTATTCGCGAAAAAATTTTCACTCAAAAATCGACCTTAATTTCCATTTTGCTCACCCCCAAATTAATGATAAGTTTCTTTTCCCGACTCGACCACAACTGGATAAGTGCCTAAGAACGTATAGCCACGCAAAATAGCCATTTTGACGATTCCCGAGTTAGTTACAACGAGTTTTATCGTGACGTCTGTATGTGCGTATGTATATATGTGCGGATATGCGTATATATGTCGCATAACTCAAGAACGGTATGTCCTAGAAAATTGAAATTAGGTACATAGACTCCAAGTGGGGTCTAGTTGTGCACCTCCCTTTTTGGTTGCATTCGGGGGTTTCTAAGGTGGTCTTTTGCCCCTTTTTTGGGGGGGGGGAGGAGGAAATCATTACTGATTTCGATATAAACTCAAGTGGTCTTACAATTTGGCGAACACTTGGCGATATGTTTGCCAGTCTTTTGGTCGCCAAGTTTTGTCCCAACTTGGCGACAAATGTGGTGATTTTTTTTAAAATCTGGTTTCAATTTGGTTACTGTTGGTGCTGTTTAGAGATTAAACTATTGAATCACATTAAAATTGCCAGTAATGGGAAAATGACATTAAATTGGAGTAAAAGGAAGTCATGTGAGGCACTCATCAGCTCGTTTTAAGAAAATAAATGAGGAGGTTTTTAGTGTTTTTCTGTCATACATACAGAGCATCGTATTTTTACCACCAATCTGAGTCATTTTAGTCCCTATTAATGTCACCTATTCAACACTATTCGCCTCAATGAGCTGTATAAAGTTTGCTACTTCAGATTTACCGAAAGTTTTGGTAATGGTTCTTTCGAAAGATTTCTAAATTTGCTTAAATTAACCTCTCACATTCCCCTTACTAAGGGGAAACTTGGGTAAGGGTTCAATCCTGCACTGAAACGGGTTTTATAAATGCAAACTTAGCAACAAAGATAGGTTTCTCTGGGGGTTGCTAACTAAGAAGTTCATTCTGAAGTTTAACCATCGTTATACGGAATATTTTAACATTTACCGTGACATGGCTAAGTTTTTAAAGAATTATTTATTGTTTCATAATAGTAATTATGTATTAAGATTAGGCCGTGAAGACCTAATAGGTAAGGGGTCTGATAAATAACCCAAAATTCCCGGGTTCGATGACAGCCGAATCGATGATCTTCCGTGTTCGTAAATGGTGACTGGGGTGTATTAAATATGTCGTGGTCACTCCTCCAACTGAATAAATACTTCTGGGAGTACTGGACCAGAGATTGCTCAGCTTCTGGTCTGGATATAAAAAAAAGAAAAATAAAATGTCTTTTGAGCATCATCCAACCGGTTAAACCACAAATAGTGGCAGGTACGAGTCACCTTTGTGTGATTATACGAAGGGTACATAGCAGTTCTATAATAATATCTTTTTAGTACAAATTTAGATGTATGTCAATATTATTAATAGGTTCACTTACTCGTAAATACAATATTTAGTTTCCAATATTGTTCTGTTCATATATCCTACACACAACTCCTTAAAAATATTTTCTTCAGTTATGAGTATCGCATTGAAAATTAATCTTGAGTTTTAACATTTTACATCCTCATTGGCTACCATTAAAAGTGTCTTTTTTACAACGAAGGTTTGAAAGATCATTCTGTATTTACAGTGCTAATGACTAACAGCCTAATCGGATTTGAAGTTTGCTAAAATAAACTTTTTTCGAGAATTATATTCTCTGATTGAATTCACAATTATGGGACAAAATAAATAAAGGTATTTTCATTACCTCGCTTGTTAATTCGATAAAATTTAGAGAGCTTGTTATTTTTTATAACTTTCCTGCATAAAACTATGTTTGAGTATCTTGTCACTGTGTTTAATTATATTTCTCAATTTGCTTTAATTACAATTTAATACATTTTCTGTGTTAAAACTACGAAGAATATCAGTCGAGAGATTACAAATCTAATTAGTTGCACATATTGTTAAGCAAACATTGCCCTGGAGCAAGCAAAAAAGTAACAGGAAAACTCACACTAATCTGCTCCATTGAACCTTAATTAAAAGACAAAACAAAATCACCTGCAAAATTGCTAGACATGTATAGATATTATCTTTTACTCCCACTGAAATAATGGAAGTTTGATCAAATTACAAATATTTGGTAAAAAATTAAACGTTGTTAGCGAAGCCGTTTATATTTTAGTAAAATTATGACTGAAATTAATTTAAACGTGCAAATGAAAGAAATCTTCCAAGGATATATACAACTGATTTGCAATTTGTTTGTTAAAATGACATTCTTCTGCTGATGTATGGATAGATTTTAAACCATTGTTTTCATCACTGTAATTGTATTATGGATTTAAAAAAATGTACAACTCCTACTATAACCATAAAAATTCAAGGATGTGTTTGCAGCTGCAAATAAAATCGCTAAAGCGCTAGAAGTAGAAAAAAGTTCATATTTGACATTTAAAATTTCCAACAACGGCTGAAATAGATCTAATGATCCAACAGATTGAAATAAGAATGGAGTAGCATGCTATTCAATTTTTTTTTTTTTGCAGATTCTTTTTTATTTTTTTTTTAAATTTATTTATCAAATCCATTTGATGTTAGAGTAGACGCTCAATAATGTAGGATATTTTGATGCTTGAGATTTTAGATCAGCTGCGAAATGTTTGGCACTTTTTATTTTAGGAGCATCAGCAAGGTCGAAAAAACTGTTGCTGAGAATATAGAATTATTACTAGAGGACCCGACAGACGTTGTTCTGTTCAAACTTTGTAAATTGAAAGTTGAAAAATTTCAATAAACTATCAAATGTTTGAATATTAAATATATATTGATATATTACAGTATATCGGTATATCGCCCAGCCCTAGTAGCCACCTAGAAAAATAAATAAATGAGCAAATAAAAAAACTGATGCATAAATAACAACAAAACCTTGTGTCACGTTTCTTCTAGTGAACTATATATTAAAAAAAAAATGATTAGGGGCCTCCATCCCCCTCTCACCAACCCCCGAAAATTATTTCAAAATCTTTTTTGGTTCGCGAAGATGTAAAGTGCCTATTAAGAAGAGTCAGTTAAGATACGCGTTAGAATTTGAACAAAATAAAAATTATGCTCCCCTTCCGGAATATAAATAAATAAAGAAAAAAATAGAGTTTGAGCAAAACACTCATTAAATATAGAAAAATACTAATATCCCACTCCGACCCGAAGACTTAATAAAAATACGAATAGAAAAATTGTTTTTAAAGAAGCGCTTCAAAGAGCACCACTCCTCTATAGGTTCCAAACTAACTTGTACCAAATTTCATAGCTTCTGAGGGGCCTCCTGAACGAAGCAAAACTGACGCTTTGTATGTTTGGAAAGTCGCATTCGAATTCGTGGTCTTTTATAACATATTTTGCTCTTTATATCCGAGCTTGAATTGAGTTCAGCCTAAGACTTTTCTCTAAAATAGAAAAGCTGTAGGTGTTATGGGGTCTCTTGGACGCAGCAACCTGGAGAAAACAGCAGCTATCGTTGCTTCCATATTGTTCTGGTTTATCTAAACATGTTCCAACTAAATTCATTAACAGCAAGAAATGTCAAACGAATTTTAAAGAAGTACTAGCTACGTCGGTCGCCGGCTTTGCACGGTCCACCTCGAAAGTAAAAGTTATGTCAAGTGACGCGTGTTCAACAATTAGGCTCGAACAAAAAAAAAAAAAAAAAAAAATTGCGGCAGATTTCTGAAAAATAACCAAACAGTTAACATTTTAAACCCCCCGATTACAGGAGAAGCCTATAAAACAAAACCCAGAATTTTATTTGCTCATACTCGAGACAAAAAATGGCAACAGATCTTTTATCTCGATGATTTTCTTCACGCTACAAATTTTAATAAATCATTGTTGCGGAAAGTTGAGATGAAGCACTGAATAATAATTTGAATGGAGTAAAGGCTTCGAAAAATAGGGATTTTATGTCGAAATCTAAGTGTCATAATTAATAGTTTTAAATTGATGTCTCCGCTAATTATTATGGGAGGATTATGTTAAATAGTCCAACATAAACATAAAGACGGGAAGATTACGAATCCATCGATACCTGGTTCGATGGTTAGTTTACTGTCGTTCAGGAGAAGAAACTTGGACATAGATGACTACATAGGTACATACCTAGATACATAAGCTCAGTTTTTAATTTTAAAAAAGTATTGAGCGCTTTCAATAGAAACCAGTGTTGAGATGAGAAGTCCTCAGAAAACTAACTAGAGTATAACTGATTTATCAGTCATCATGTATTTTTTCTGTTCAATATCATATGAATAGTTATGTGTAATTAGTTCACAAAATATTCATGTCATTTTTCTTGGCGTTAGCATTGTTGTTTTTCATGAGAATTGAAGTCACCTGCAATCGATTGAGAAAAATCTATTCACTATTTATGCTCCGAAAGTGACAATCATTAACAATCATACTGTTAAGTTAACAATCATTTTCAAGTGGCTTAAAGAAAAAAAAGTGATGACAACGAACACTCAGAAACGTGAAAGAGACTAATATTTTATGATGTTGCTTCCTGAAAAAGCTGTGAGTAATTTTTCTATTAAATTGAGAAAATCTTGTGAGATTTGGGCATAAATTTCGAACTCAGTGAGGAAAGAATATCCTCATCCTCTTATATATATAATAGCCGATGATCGAGTAACTCACGTGTTTTAACAATGAAACTCGCGCCACGACATGATAATTTGATAATATGTTTTGGTAATGTTTAACATGCAGGGAAATATTTTATCGCGACAAGGCTGAACTCGATTCGGTAACTTAACTGTTTTACTGGTAAGACTGCCATTTCAGTGGAATGAAGAAACGAAAAAAGGGTCAACAATGAACGCTACCTACTGGAGTTAAGGGTTAATCCACTGGAGTTAGGGTTACAATTTCAACTATCAAAATATCACCAAACAGGCAATGGCTTCCTTCATATGTAGAAGCAATTTTCACCCGTCATACCTTGACAGACAGGCGATTTTTTAGTTCGTAAATAAAAAAATTACTCCTGCGATTAAAGAATCTTTTAAAGTGAGCGTTCCATTTCTGAGAGTTTTAAATTGCTAACTGAAACATGTAGTGCAGTTATAGTAAATTTGATAATGGAAAGCAACTGTTTGAACAGTGTACTCTAAATGTCGTCTTACCAAACTGGAAAATGACTTACGACGTCAAAAATGTGAGACTTTTCTAGTGACTATGATGACATTTGAATGCCAACATACGTACAATTTGACGATATTTCTGTGTTAAAGCTTGATGTGTAATGCGTCGTAGTCAACTGGAAATGTTTACAGACAAGATTTACAATAATTTTTCAATGTAGCTGAACAAGAAAAAAAATTATGCCATGCCTCCTATTGTTCTGAAGAGCTCCTTTCCTTAATTGTACCATGAAACATCTTCAAATGAATAAAGTACTTCTTAATTGCACCTCTTTCTTTTTGATGCTCCTTATGCAGATCGTATGATTAACCAAAATAGATCAAAATGATACCAATATACTTGTATATTAACCAGTTGATAAGCTGATAGATTAACCAATATAGTAACTCTCTATTGAGAAAAAAAATATTGAGAAACATATTTTTTGTTAATAATATCAAAAAGTGCAGAAACAATTTAGTGTTTTTTCTTCGTTTTACAAGTGAGCATTTTTCATTTTCTAGTAAATGATTTCTACGTCGTCCATCCTGAACAGTATCTACCTAATGGCACATTAGCTCTTCCTAAAATATCGTCAGAACTGCCAGATCCTCTAGTGAAGTCAATGGCGAGATATGTCAATCACCACAGACAGCGGGGCGGAAGTGACGTCTGCCACCATCCTCATCCAATAGATTCAACAAACAGTGGTGATGGATACTTGAAACTTCCGACTTGGTCATCCTTCCGGCGTCATGGATTAGGCAAAGATTTACCTTGCCGATGTGGTTCTTTGTTGTTTAACTACAGACTACAGCCACCTGATGATCTGAAAGAAGATCTAAAGCTTGGAAGATGTGTATAAATTTGAATGGTAGATTTTGATTGTTTCTGAATGAAATTCTTTCAGAGAAAGATACGAGCAAATTTAAATGTTCTACAAATTAGCATACAAGAACGAATATTAAACTAAAAGTAATAATAATAAAAAAACAAACCCATCCCACTTTGATTGCCGATTTCATGTTTTATAACAAACTTTTCGGGGTCGGAACACACGTAATATTTAAATATTTGGAATTTTTTTCAGAGAACGTAAGAAACACAGAAAAAGAAACATAACCACAACTAGTGAAAGAGGCTACTTTAGAACACAATCAAGAGGGAAAATGGAAATTTCTTTCTAAAGCCATCTTTATGTAATAAAATTAATAACAAGTATTTTATTTGTTAAAAAATAAAAACCGGTAACAGATAAAAATTTTAAATCAATAAGATTTCTTTCCTTGTCGGCCAACAATGACATCGTTATAGTTCGAGTTCTGTTATAGCTTTTAAGTTTCAAACAAATACCACCAGTCGCAGAAAAAGTCGTTCTTTTGATTGGTACTAATACTTTAAATTTATGAGTGTTTTCACTTTCCAAATTGGATAAAAATGATAATGTTCGAGGTTTTCGTTTATTGTCTTTAAACAAAATCATACAATGACGAGACATATCTAAAATTTCTCTCGATCACGTCAACTTTCGAACAAAAGAGAGTGATCAAAATCGGTTCATCTCTTTCAGAGCTACGATGTCACAGACAGATACACAGACACTTCAAACTCATAAACCCCTTATTTGTTGAGTCGGGGAACTGAAAATAGAAGAATTCAAAATAATATCAGGATTTGGGTTGAATCTGAGCAAGAAAGAAAACAGTTATTTAGTCTATAATCTAAATCTAAATTTAATGTTTTCTTACCAAGAAAAAAATAGCTTACATAACTGGTGCGTGGTGACTAAAAAACGATGTTATGAATAATAATCTTAAATAGTAATACATCATCAAAATTTTCAAATAGTATAATAATTTTAGAGCTTTAACTATGCATTATGAATTCAGACAACGAAAACTAACCAGTAAGCATCACATTATAGTAATTTTTTGCTTTATCCCCAGTTTCACCAACATTTCAAAATTCCTCCCCCTTAATATATCAAACTTTATGATTAAAACTAAAGAACAGGGGGGGGGGGAAGGTTCGTGTCGGCGTAACTGGTGAGATAGTAATTTTTTCGAAGCATTGTAATACTTGGTTACTTATTGTAATCAATAAAACTATTATTGCGTAAAACCTTAATTTTCCCCAATGATGTTTGTTTTTGAGCAATCACATTGCTTATTGTTCTCACTTCACGGTTTTGAATTCCTATGATTTTATTTCCCCCCCCCCCCCCGCCTCCCTCTGCAGCACCACCGTCAACCGGCCCCTCCCGATGCTGCTCCTCTAGCGAAAACCGTCTCCAGGTTGCGTCCATATCCTGCACACACACGCATGTATACTCACACACACATACACACTCATGCCTGCACACACACACGCATACACACACACACACACACTCATGCATGCACACAGACACAAATACACACGCAAACACACACACACACACACACACACACACAAATACACACGCAAACACACACACACACATGCGCACACACTCATGCATGCACACAGACACAAATACACGCGCAAACACACACAGACTCATGCCTGGACACAAACACACACGCCTACTTACACACACGTGATTGCGAAAAACATAATTTGAGTTAAAGGCGTCAAAATTCAAATTATTATTATTATTATTATTATTATTATTATTTTGAGTTGTGTCACTTTTCTTGCCGGAGTTTGACATGTCCCATTGTCCCGTTTTCCTTAAATAGTTAAAATCATAGGATTGAGATAAAGATCATGACGTAGAGCCAATACATCAGCTCTACGGTTTAAATCCTAGAATTCTTGTGAGATGATAAGCATGTATAGTTTAGGCCGTGTATAGTTTATCTTGTGTATTCTGTATAGTTTAGAATGATAAGAAGAATGCAGAACGAAGAACTAGACATTGTTGTTTTCTAAAAGGGAAAAGAGATATACTAGTTTTATAAATGCCAGATGTTTTTTTAAATTTTTTTATAGCTGGCACCATTGCATAGTTGGCGAACAAAATACAAGTAGTTCTGAGCATAGAAGTCTCTACCTTTTCTAAAGTATTTCAAACATTCTTAATTATACCATGTTCATTTGGAAGAATCTCTTTCTGGACATACTGACTGAAAAATAAATGAATAAATAAATAATAAACAAAATAAAACGAAGAAACAAGCGCACTAGAGGAAACAATCGTGTAGTATACAAGATTCAAGTAAAAACCATGTAATTCCTCACTTTGATGGTAACCCAACTCTGTAAAAGTGTCTCCTGGTTTTTCCCATGACGAAATGAACTCTTTCAAGGTCAGTCCTTTTCTTATCAGAGCCGAACTGCATAATCTCTTATGCTAATAAAAGGAATTAAAGAGAGAAAAATGTTGTCTCATTTAACTCTTTCACCCATTTGACGATAGTTTGAAAAATATTTGCAAAGCGCACAATTAAGTTATCATACGAAATATGCGTACCGTACATGTCGTGCCATTTGGCATGCAACTACTTTCGAGATAACGTGGTTTATTGTCACCAAATAGTTTAATTTCGACGTCGTGATCAGCTGAAGGGGTTAATAGGACGCTACCACTAAGCAACTCGGTGCATTGTAAACAACATGTCGCATCATTTACATTACGACTTTGTTACAAAACGCATCGATGCCTACATCGGATTAAAGCTCAGGTGCTTCTGGTTCCAAATCAAATGCGTTACCATTTGGCCATGAGCTGGTTAACCTTGACTGAATATAAAACTGTCGAAACTTTGCAATATTTACATTGCACAATTAAATGTCTAAATATATTTAAATCATCGCAATAGTGGAAAGTCTCAGAAAAGTTTTGAAAAATTTTATTTTTCGGAAAAAATAATGAAAAGCATAATTTTTTTTAACGAGAAATGTTATTTTATAAACTTCCTGTAATTCCTTTCTAAATCCTTAAATTGCATCATATGATGTAAAATAGGGTTGTGAATATTTTTATTTAATTTGCAAAGTAATGTAATTCAATTTTATAAAGAAAACATTTTACATTTATTTCGAAATTGCAGTGAACAGGAAGAAAACTTGCTAACCATACTTAATATTCAAAATGCATGGTTTTGTTCAAGCTAGAGTAAATTACCTTTTTTTAAGTGATGTTTGCGAATTGTTGGGATATTTTAATTCATTTAGTAACGGAAAGGATTTAGATGAGAGTGAATATTTTCTTTAATCTACAGTGAAAGGGTAAAAATTCTACAGAATTTCAAATCTTGTTAGCATTTTTAGAAGATTGCAATATGAATATTAATTTTAGAATGTTAGAGTATAACAACAAAGAAAAATAAGTTTATATTATAAGTTTTATGTCATATAATTGTGTTAGTGCATATTGTTATAACACCTTATCTAGCAATTACAACCCCTACATACACACACACCCACACCTGTTTTTATTACTAAATTAATATTTTAAAATAATTCATTTGTATAGCATCAAAATACAGAATTTCAAGTTGTGTAAAAATTACTATATTAAGAGAAAAATGTTCTGCTTACGTCAGGAGTTTTTTTTTTTTTTTTTTGAAATATAAAAACATATGTGACACTAAACATCGATTTTTTTTCCATAAACGTCTCCGAATATTTAAAAAAAAATCACTCCAAAAATAAATAGTGTTCTATCTAATACTACTAGAGGGAAGATTTGTTTGTGTGCTTGTATCGTATAGGCTCTAAAACGACTGGACCGATTTTAACCATTTTTTTACCATTAGAAAGCTACATTATCAGGAATTATAATAGGGTATAATTTATTTCAAAAAAAAAAAAAATAAATAAAAAGTTATATAATGTTTTATGTGATTTTTAATGCTTTTTACCCAACAGACCCCGAACCAATTGCGCCAGATAAAAAATTTTTGTACTAAAATGTAGGAAATTTTATTTTAACTGTGATGAAAAAAAATTTTTTTTTTCAGATTGAGCGATTTTTGTATTTTTTATGAAATTTTGAAAAACTTTTATTTTTATTTTTTATGGGTTTAATTTTGTAATTTGTTTTAATTTTAGATAGTTGTTTGGCAATAATTGTATTACATTATTGCCAACATTAACACATTAAAGGTTTGTTTAAACCAGAGTTATTAGCTTATGCTTTTTTTTTTTTTTTTTTTTTTGCAATTTGGCAACTTTTGCTATTATTTTTACTTTCTTCTATATCTAATATATAGAAGAAAGTATTGGATTCGTGCAAATTTTCGAATTTCGAATTTTGACGGATTCGAACGTTTTGAGGTGTGCTGAGTCCATTTCGACCATTTTTGGAAAATGTCTGTCTGTCTGTGTGTGTGTATGTATGTGTGTGTGTGTGTGTGTGTGTGTGTATGTATGTGTGTCACGTCTGTGTGTGACCAGTTTTTTGTGGCCGCTCTACAACAAAAACTACCGCATGAAATCGAACGAAATTTAGTACACATATGTGCCCCTATGTGAACTTGTGCCCATTAGTTTTTGGCGCGAATTCCTCCAAGGGGGGTGGAGCAATGGGACGTTTTTCGAGTTACGCGTGCTTGCTATTCCTCAGAAAGTTACTGGCGGAATCAAACAAAATTTGGTCCATATGTTGGTATTAACAGGAACAGGTGCTGATTCAATTTTGGTGTCAATAACTCAAACGGGGGTTGAGCTGTAGAACGTTTTTTGTCGTCAATTGTGACTGCTGTATCTCAAGAAATAATGAACGGAATGAAAGAAAAATTTATCGGCAAGTAGCCCTTAGTGGGTATAAGAACTGATTTTATTTTTGTGTCAACAGCTAAAAGGGGGGTAGCGCAATCACCCGTTCTTTTTTTCCATTTTGAGTGTCCTATCTCAAGAAGTAATGCTACGTTCTGGTTGAAATTTGGAATATATGTGAATCCATATGTAAACAGGCTTTGGTTCTATTTTGACGCCGATCGCTCCAAGAGGTGTTGATTTTTTTTTTCTGCGAATAAAAATATTTTTATTAATGCAACAATAAGAAAGATAAATCGTAATAGATTGTCGTCTGCGTATTTCTCGTGATTTTAATTGTATGGAAATGATAGGAAATATTATCTCAATGATTTAAAATTTTTAACTGTTGCCATCTTATGTTTGTTAACAAATAAAATATTTGTAATTCATTCAAGCAAGGCTTTTAAAATAACTTTCAATTTTCGCTCTTTGCTTTGCTTTTGCAATAATGCAGACATTGGGATGGTCGTCAAGTTTTTTCATGTGTAATTTTGTTTTTGTTGGGAATATTGCTTCCTCGTCAAGCATGGGGAGGGATCAGAAAAAAAAAAAAAAGAAAAATATAGAAGAAAGTTTCGTGATGGCCACAACATACTAGTTTAAATTTTTGTTTATTTTGTAACTGTGCGTAAAAGAGGAAGGTCTCAGCTTATGAAAAGTTTGTCTATGGCAAGGAGAGCCAAAATGCGTCGTCTTACAAACGTTTTTTGATGCGGTAGCAATGCCTAAAAGAGGAAGATCTCACTTTACGGAGCATACGTCCATGGCGAGGAGAGCCAAAATACGTCGTCTTACAGAATACTCAGAAGGAAATGTCAATCGCCTTGCAAGTCAAAGGCAGTATGCTTCACAATCGAGAGCTGGAGAATCGAGCATTGAGCGGTTCGCAACGTCTTGATGATAAAAATGCCAGAACCTCACGAGCTCGCGCAAGAGAGTCTAGCGCTGAACGATCCTTGAAACTTGCCGAACAAAATGCTAGAACCTCGCAGGCACGCGCTTCGCAAACAGGCGCTGAGGATCTACAGCGACTTAGGTCACAGAGGGAAAAGCAACGAATATCAACGACCATGTTCTTTTACAACTAGCATCTATGTAAAAAAAAAAAAAAGGTTCCCACGACTGGTGTTTTCCTACCGTTACCCCTTAAATAAAACACTACAATGAAATACAACAAAAACCTTAGCCACAGCAACGCGTGACCGGGTCAGCTAGTTGAGAATAAAAATGCTGGTAAAAGGAAAAAAGTCTTCAAAATACTATAGTACGTTCCTAATTCTTGTCTCTTATCTCATAAGTATTTAGTTTAATAAATACACCATTATTTCAATATAAATAAAATGTCTCATTTTACATAAAGAAATGCTTATAAAATGGCAAATTGACAATATTTCACATAAATATTGTTTGCCGCTTTTTCCGCATGAATAATTAAAATGATAACGGTAGCGAAAAAACCATTTAATAATAAAAAAGTAAACAGATTTACAGTGATATTTAATTTGCGTTGCACAGAAATATATGGTGGCAAAACATGTTATTTCTAACAATGCATAAAACATCTACAGCAAAACATTAGCATAAATATGAGCAATTAACAACAACAAAAAGGATCAAAATCTCATTTCAGATATTTCGAATGCTGAATGCAATTTATTACCCTGACAAGATCAGTGCGTTTTTGACAACCCCATTTTCGCACCTTCTCTTTAAAATCCCGTGTTATCACCTCACTAGTTGCGTGACAAATCTCCATAATGATAATTCAGCCTTCATGATAAAGTAGCAGGTTTTATGTTCTAACAGCTTCTGCGCAGTGAATTTCAAGTTTACTCCCCGATGCAGTTAGGAGGCATTTGCAGATTAACCGCATCAGGAGAGGCGGGCATTTTTATGCTTGGGGGATTAAATTAACGGAGGAGGCATGAATTTTAAAAATGTAGTTTTGAAAATTCAACGGAGATATTATTTTCAGAGGGGTTGATAACAAATTGTGAAGAGACAGTAAAAAAGCTACGAAAGGAAAAAAAAAATCTGTAAAATATGTAATATGTAAGATCATTTTGAATTTTTACATACTATTTCAATGCATATATTAGGGTAATGAGGAACGTCAGTAAGTGTTTTTTTTTTTTTTTTAATTGATGGAGCAGGTTTTCCTTCTTTTCACTTATGGCTTTAAGTTGTGTCTTTGAACATTTCGTTTTGGGGGAGATTTGGTGTCTTGTGGGTAGTCAGAGTGTGATTCAATGGTCTGGAAGATTGGAGGACAATTAGAAAGAAGCGGGTAATCTGCGTTTTTGGAAAATCTTAAGGCTTTGTCCATGAAGTAATTTGTCTTGCATTTTTAATGGATACCATCTCATGCTAATTTAAAGTACAATGATGTTGCCAATGGACGAGCTAAGAAAGGATCATCCCTGCCAGAATGTCTTGCTGAACATTTGTCATTTTCTCCAGAACTTGGGCACTAATTAACATCGTTTGGAACCAACCTCCACCCTATTCTTGGTATCGTGCCTCTGGCCCTAGTGGCGTTGTGTGCTTTGTGGATGACAGGCAAGACCAGACAATTTCTCGGTTGGCTTCTGGTCATCTTAAGCCCCTAAGATTCTACCATGGTATTAAGGTTTCCTCGAGAGGTACCAAGTGCTGTGAAAGCGAGGCCACTGCGGAGCACCCGCTCTGTTGTTTTGTTCCCTTGTCGGATAAGGACATAGTGGATTGATCTGGTCTGTTGTTGAAGAGTATGAGGGCAAATGAACTAATGGGACCCGATCCGATTTCACATCGGTTAAGATTAGCAAGAAGTTGAGGAGAAGACTTTTTCACTGCTTTTCTGCCTGTTATCACTGCGTTTTGGTTTCTCCTCTGTAGTGCGTTGCTTACGCAAGAACTAGAAAAACTTAACGTAATGCAGTTTCACCAAAAACTGGACATTTTTTTGGACAAAACAAAAATCCTTAGATTGTTATTGAAAGCCAGTACATGAATAAAGCATTTAATCTTGTGACGTTCACTTGGGAAAAATACGATTGGGCAAAGATTTTTTTTTTACGTTTATTCAGGGTAACATTGACTCATGCCGGTTAACTTTGAGCCAGTTCAAATTTTTTAGTATTTTTCACTATTGAAAATTACTTTAAAGTCCAGTACTTAACTCTCCTCATGGGGTTTTAAAATGAGTTTTCTATTCATTATTTGACCACAACGAAGTTGGCGATATTGTACGTAGTTCATTTCAGGATTCAATTAAACTGCTAAGAAGCAACTTTTGAAGTTGTTGAAAGTGCTTTTCTTGCATTGTAATAGTCTATGCAATATTATCTAATGCATTAAACTCCGATGGTATCTACGTATCTATCTATGTCACTCGAATCTCGAGTGAGCGAGAGCAAAAGCGAGTTGAGAGTCAATCCAGATTCGTAATTATTCGAGGAACTTCATGAGCTCAGTCTCACATTTGTACGACTTTAAGTTAAAATTACGTCCATGGCAGGATTACTTTGAATCAAGTTAGTACACTGGCAGTTGTGCATAGTTCATTTCAGAATTCAATAATGCTGCTTAGAAGCAATTTTCGCAGTTCTTGAAAGTGCATTTCCTGCATTATTTTATTCTTTGCAATATTACATTATATATTAAATGCGACGGTATGTATCTGTCTATCATTCTATGTCACTGGAATTCCTCGAGAGCAAAAACGAGCTTAAACTAGATCCAGGTACCGAGAGGTTCGTAGTTTTCGGAGAACCTCTCACCTTTGCGCAACTTTAAGGCAAAGTTACCCTGCATGTAGAGATGAAAACAGTCGGGAAAAAACCGGAAAATTTCCGAAAAAAACGTTTTTTACCGAAGGAATGTATTTCCGATTCGGAAAAATTAAAAAATTGATTTTTTTCAACTTTACAGGAATTTTTAACTGAAATTTTTATCAAAAAGTGATAAAATTAATAGACCTCATACTTAAATTCTGATGCTATTTCCTTCTCTCTCCCCCCTTGTATGTTAAAATATTTTAACTGTGATAATGCAAGCTGTTCTATGATAATAAAATTCGCATATATAGATCAAAAAACATTTAATCCTTTTTCTCCGAAAAATTAAACGTTTTCCACAAAATTATCTCAATAATATCAATTGCATATTTATTAATTTATTAGAGTGTCCTAAAAAACGAAATTTGGTTCTTCAAGTCGCACATCCTCTTATAATTTTCCTTTTAGATCAAAACAAATGTAAAAAATGTTGCAAGTAATTTACGGCTACCCGTGCCGACTTGTACCTGAAAGTGTAAACCAGCTCTGTGTAATAAGCCGAATAAGATTTTTTTTTGGAAGTTCGAAATTTCATGTTAATAAAAAAACGTTGCCTCTATAGCCCCACATGTACTACAAAAATATTCATCCAAATTAAAAAAACATTTAGGCGTCAATCAGGAGGCCTTAAGTTTATAATTTTCTTCAAAAAATTTTTTTCGATTTACCTTTTAAAAAATACACATACATTTAAGAAATAAAACATCAAGTCCAAAAATTATTAGCGAACACATTTTCAAATCAACATTTGCAAATGAATAATAAACAAAATAATATATTTAAAATGAAAAAAATAACCAAAAATTGAAAAGATTCATATTCTGTGTACCATGTGGGAGATTTAAACATCGCAAGAGAGCAAAAATTGCTATTAAACGCTGTTATCGACTCTATTACTTATATTTTTTATCTTGATAACTTCTTAAATTTACCTTACATACTAAAAAATAAATCGAGAAATTAAATCAATTTTTTGAAGAAAATTACAAATTTTAGGCCTCCTCGGCATCTAAATATTTTTTGATTTGGATAAATATTTTTGTGGTACATGTGTGGCTAGAGGCACCGTTTTATAAACATGAAATTTCAAACTTCCAAAAAAAAAATTATTTTTTCAAGTCGGTCTAGTTCACAGTATTGGTTCACACTTTGAGGCGCATGTCGGCACGGGTTGCTATTTTTCAAATTGTATGAAACGTTTTTTACTTTTTTTTTCTTGACCCTAAAGGAAAAATATAAGAAGGTAAGCCACTTGAAAAATCGACGTTCGTTTTTTGTGTGTGGCGGGGGGGGGGGGAGAGGTATGGACACCCTAATATTTATTTTATTATTAACATTTACATTTTTAACAACTAACTTTTACATAAAATAGAACAAAACTTAATCTTAAGTAAAAAGTTTTGAAAAAATACAGAATTTACTCATTATAAATTCACATAGCAGTAAATTAAACACCACTTTCAAAAAATTTCTGCCGTGCTAAGAACAGAAGTGGAATCTGCAGTTAAGCTCAAACTGAGATAGTGCGTTTTAAAGTTTGGCTCATCCATAAATTCGATTCAAATGTCTTTTTTTTATTATTCAGAATTTTTCTAAAAAATTTTTCGCGATAAAATGACCCTAAAACATTTCATTTATTAAGCAAAATGCGAAACAGAGAACAACTTGTTTCAATAACTAAATTTTGTTCAAAAGTGCAGGTATGACTATTTTTACGACTGTACTTACCACGGCCATATTGTTAACTGAAACTCCAGCGTGAGTTTTGATTCAGCTTTAGAAACCGTTACGCAATTTTGGTTTGGGGTTTCTATTGGAAAGATAAAGAAAAACCAATTTAGTTTTGATTTGGACTTAGACTGGATTGGAAAAAAATCAAAACTTAAAAGCTTTCTTTTTCAGACAGTAAAGTTACATTCCAAGGGAGGGAAATCGTACTTATTTTTCTTTCAAATAATATCAATCATTTTCAGTAAGTTACCGCACTATAGCCAGGGCTATGGCAGAAATACATGAAATACACCTCCAGCTCAGTCATTCCAGCCGAGGACTGCAGCTTCGTGCTTATTAGCACTCATCAGCCCGGCATATAAGTGACTGAGCTGGAGGTGGAAAACCTCTTAAGGAAGCAAAGAGTGCCAAACAAACTGGTGACTATTATAGAATTAGCACTGACCAGACGAGTGACCGAAGCAATGGTTCGGTTCAACTCGAAGATTGAAGGCAAGGCGTAGTATTTTCAGTAATGAATATCAATCATGTTTGAAGTTCAATGATTGCTATTATTATTTCAAGTTTCAAAGGCAATCTAAAATAGAAAACCTAATTGTTATGAGTAGACAAACCTTACCCAATATTATTGGTTGAACCACGATTTGACTTATTTCTCGTGTTTGACCAAGAAAGCTCTAGGTTGTAAAACAAAAAGACTATTCTTTTTCCAAATGAAACTTACCTTAACATGTAGGGGAGACCGGGGCAAGATGACTATGCTAACAATTTTCATGGTTTATTCATTTATTTTTAATGATAGTAAAATTAATTTTACATGAGCTGTTAGAGTAGTCCTTTGTAGTATTAAATATATTGCCATTGTTTTTTTCAAATAAAAATAACGAAGGATATTTTTATTTTTTCATAACCTTAACAAATCGTCATCTTGCCCCAGTACTGGAGCAAGATGACTTTGACCTAGGGGCAAGATGACAACGTTGAAAAAGGTTGAATATATTTTATGTTTTGAATATGTTATCTAGTTTTACAAATGATAACTGTGTTTTTACATCTTACTAAGTATCAAATTAAGCGTAATGCGTTGTAGCGTAATGTTCAAGTGTTATGTTGTGCAGCTAACAATAGACACAAATAAAAATATCATTTTCATGATTGGAACGTTCTTCATGTCACCACTCTTGACTTTTACAGCTCTGGATCCATTCTTCTGTTGGAGGGTCTCAAAATTCCACTTTCCAAGCAAGACATCTTAGAACACTATTCTTTGAATTTGATGCAACTGGCTATAGTAGGTTTTTAATGGGCAGAAAAATGACGCATCAGGAGCTAGAGACGATGCGATGTGTGGAATGGCAACCCAACCATGATAATGTTTTTTCACTGCAGTATAAGATAGCATGCAAAGCTACGTGAGATTTATGATTGTTAATAATCAGCAGAGCAGGAGATTCTTTGCTTGGTTTAATTCATTCAACTAGTCATTTGGTTAACTAGTTTATAAATAGCCCCTGGTCACCCGATTTCGAACAATACCTACCTTGATTCAGTGCGTCCTTTAGCCCCAGAGGAGAAGCGCAAGGTCGCGCGGACAAACAGACAGCGTTTACAGGAATTTAATAAAGTGAACAACATAGTTAGTTTGATAAATTCCGAAACACGGGCAATAGGCAAGCTCGTCATCTTGCCCCGCGTTGCTGCTCGTCATCTTGCCCCAGACTGCCTGTTTGAACGGATTCTTCTCCATTGCCATAACAAAAGGCGATTAATTGACATTTATTCATGGTAATAGGTAGTATTTAAACTAAGTTACTCATAAATACTCAAGAGACACGATATATCCTATATGTAGATGCAGCAGAGCTTATTTACACATGCATAAAAGTTATATCGTGGCAATGGTAAACAATCAGAGCTTCAGAACTAACACAAATATGGCGATTTAAGCGTCTCTATACTATTGCTGAACTAATAGCGGATAGGAGAGTCAGTAGCATGCAGTTGATGTAGTTACCTAGTTTAAAACGGAAAAATTAAGGCATTCGTCATCTTGCCCCGGTCTCCCCTATTTTTGTCAAGCAAAAAAAGAAGTTGCGTGGATTGAATTTTTTTTATTGCTTAACTCCTTATATGTTCCAAGAAAAATTAAGAAAGCCTATTTTCATTCATAAAGAGATCAAAATTTCCATTTGTTTTCAATTTTTCCAGAAAAAAACCGAAAAAAAAACCGTTTTTTTTTTCCACCACTTCAAAATTTCCAGAAATTTTACATCTCTACCTGCATGGCAGGAAAATTTTGAATCACGCTGGTAATTAATTTTAAATGGATTGAATAATTATTATTTCTTAATTTTGAATTACTATTCACTAGTTCAGGAGAGTTGAGTGTCCTCCGGTTCATGCCAAAAAATCTAAAAAAGGCATCAAAATACAAATGAGGAAATTTACAACCGAGTATTTGGAGCACAAAGCCACTCTCAGTTCCCTTCAAACTTCTTTTATAATCAATGTTTTGTACCAATAGCTTTACGTAAGGGTACATTTTATTCAAATACTTATGATGAAAATTTCATATTATTTTGAGTAGAGCTATACCATGCACAAGTTCGTTTAAAATATTTCATAACATATTACATTTCACACGCATATGAACCCTTTAGAGACATCACTTGTTTTCCAAGTACACTCAACCGCAAAATATTTTAATATTGATCAGGAAGGAGTTTTAATAAATGTAAATTAACCCTAACAGTATCGTTTAATTTGATTAAGAAATATGTTATTTTCACGAAACGAACAAATCAGAAGCATTATAATTGAATTTTTATCAACATAAGTAAATTTAATGTAAACCATACGTTTGCAAGTGAAAACAATACGATGATTGTTGCAAGAATTTTGCCTTCCTTAATAAATTAATTTAATTTGTTTCTCCCGAGTTCTTGGAAGACGACCATTTGTATTTTTGTTCGTGCTCATCTGTAGCAAGTTATTTATTTAATCAAACATACAGCTAATTAAATTTAATAGCGACGGTTAATAACAAAATTTTGCTGTATTATGATGTCATGAGTCGGTAGTTTTGAAATAATTCATTTTGTGCAAATATTAAGGGGGAAAAAAGGACCTTAAAAAGAATTCTTTGGAAAACACAAAGTGATTGAATAAATCCAATTACCTGCATGAAATTTGTTTAAAAAACATCAGTCGAGTCATAATGTACATAAATAAGGGCTAAAACCGCGAAGCTCGCTGTAGTTTTGATTTTTTAATATGTTGTTTCGATCAGTTAGGGTAGTAAAAGAATCAAAATTGATTTTCATGTCGAAATTCATCGGAAACATAACCCAACTTTTTGATATAAAAATTAATGTTCTATCATAAACTTCAGTGATTTTGAAAAAATTAACTAGCTTACAAAACTTTACTACAAGAAAACATGCTGCCGCGTCACTAACAAAGGTAAGCTTTTATCAATAATAACTTTTCACCATAAATGCACCTAAAAATACATGAAAGCTCCAAAAAAATAAAAAAATAAAAAATTATTAAATAAATAATATATATATATATATATATATATATATATATATATATATATATATATATAGTTTTAATTGATATCTCCGCTAATTATTATCGGAGGACTATGTTAAATAGCCAAACATAAAGACGGGAAAAATACGAATCTATCGATACCTGGTTCGATGGTCAGTTCACTGGCGTTCAAGACAAGTAACTCGGACGTTGATAGATAAATAGATGGGTTCCTACGCTCAGTTTTTAATGACGATATTAAAGCAAGGGCTCAAAGAAGGGAGGTACCTCAAAACGACAAAACATCCAGCTTGCCTGCGTCACTGCCTCGGAGCAATTTTAAACAATTTTAGTGAGCATTTATAATAGTCAATTATGTTTTTTTAAACTGTTAATTAAAGAATGAAAAGATAAATAAATGAAAAATTAAAATAGTAGTAAAATTGAAAAATAAATGCAGAATATCATTTGAATGCCACAGACAATTCGTTTTAAAACAGGAAAGAGCACCGTAAGGACACTGTTCATCAATAAACTTAAAACTGTCAGATCACCTTTTAAGTTTTAATGAGCATGCGAGACATTGGGATAGTTGCTGACAGCGTTAAAGTAACGAAAGGAATCGATCGTACAAAGGAGGGGTTCTGCTTTGATATCGGAAAGTTTGAAAACTGCAGTTTA